>NC_090741.1:41453880-41466380 GCF_036898095.1 Palaemon carinicauda | reverse complement strand
TACACATCAGGTAATATCTCTCTCTCTCTCTCTCTCTCTCTCTCTCTCTCTCAATTGAACCTTGCCCTCAAAGCAATACCTCCAAGGGCCTCCTGAAACCAGGGAAATGGCTCCACAGATGGCGGCATCCAAGTTCCCCGCAGCTCGAATATTGAAGTCATCGAGGGCGAATTAGCGCGCAAAGCATTCGCTAGGAAGACTGGCGATTAGCGCGACTGGGAGGCGTCCATTACGCCAGATTGCGCTAGAAAGGGTGGGCAAATCAAGTGATTGGCGCTGTAATTGGGAGTTTGGCAAGCAGCTTTTTTTTTAATTAGTTTTACTTTCTAAAAGTTATATACTTATCCATTAAGGTAGGTATATTGTTATGAATGGAGCAATACGACTGACTTTAAAAGTGTAAAGGTTTAAAGGCCACTCATGAATGGCAGAGGCAAGGGACAGTGACATTGCCATATCACGCAGGACAATGCCCTAGAGACTGACCATATTACATATGATCAGCGCCCAAGCCTCCTCTCCACCCAAGCTATGACCAAGGAGGGCCAGGCAGTGGCTGCTGATGACTCAGCAGATAGTCCTATAGGCTCCCTTAAACACCCCCTCCTTATCCCACAAGGACGGTGAAGATGCAGCGACCAAAGGAACTAACGTGTCTGAGCGGGACTCGAACCCCAGTCTGGTAATCACCAGGCAAGGACGCTACCTCCAGGCCACCACAACCCTTATTACTTTTATTAATATTAATATAATCGCAGACATACAAAGATATAATCTTTCATAAGATAGAATGCCCGTAACCAAAAAAAAAATATATATATATATTACAGAAAAATATTTTCAAATACATCAACAAAACCAATGACTAAAAGCAAAAAATTTATCCATTGCAAAGAAATATAAAGCAAGAAAATCTGGACACTATTTAATGGCATATTTTGAATTACCTTTAAAACCACACTGAATATTTCCAGCATCAATCACTGCAAGGAAGATAATTCCAGAGCTTTGTAGTGGCGGGATAAGAACATCTCAACCTCTTAGTCCTGATCTTCAGTGTAACTTTAAGAGAATAACCTTAGTGCGCATGAACTTTTAATATATTGTCTATATATATATATATATATATGTGTGTGTGTGTGTGTGTGTGTGTGTATATATATATATATATATATATGTCCTAATCCTTGTATGCAAAATATGTTTTGTATAGACTTTGGTGACCGTTTTAAGAGTACTATGAGTGTCATAAATTGGAGGGAGCGATCACTGAACTATGTTATACGTGACGTGTCCCCAGAATCATAATGTGACGTATTTGACAATATATTTCCATCACAGTGAGGAATTCCACAAAACCTAACAATTCAGCATGTTGAGAGAGCAAGATTGTATCTTGCTTGTGAGAGTTAGTCAGTACCATTTAAGCGGTCAGTAGACAAGGTACTCATCTGAGAATATCGGCTGAACAGTGTATTCAAGAACCTTTTTGTAAAAGTGAAAAAAAAACCCATGTTCCGATGTCTCATCATCCGTTGACATGGGACATACATTCATACATATATATATATATATATATATATGTATATATATACATATATATATATATGTATATATATACATATATATATATATGTATATATATATATATATATGTATGTATATATATATATATATATATATATTGAAAGTTTGCTGAATGTTGAGGATAATAGGGAGGCAGATATAATTGCTGTTCCAGGTGTTGAGGTGCCAGTGATGGGAGATGAGAATGAGAGAGAGATTACAATAGAGGAAGTGAGGAGAGCACTAGATGAAACGAGAGGAGGAAAAGCATCTAGTATGGATGGTGTGAGAGCTGAGATGTTGAAGGAAGGGGGTATGACTGTACTTGAATGGTTGGTGAGATTGTTTAATATGTGTTTTGTGTTGTCAATGGTACCAGTAGATTGGGTTTGTGCTTGTATTGTACCACTATATAAGGGTAAGGGAGATGTGCATGAGTGTTGTAATTCAAGAGGTATTAGTTTGTTGAGTGTAGTTGGAAAAGTGTATGGTAGAGTAATGATTAATAGGATTAAGGATAAAACAGAGAATGCAATCTTGGAAGTACAGGGTGGTTTTAGAAGAGGTAGGGGTTGTATGAATCAGATTTTTACAGTTAGGCAGATATGCGAGAAATATTTAGCAAAAGGTAAGGAGGTGTATGTTGCGTTTATGGATCTGGAGAAAGCATATGATAGAGTTGATAGGGAAGCAATGTGGAATGTGATGAGGTTATATGGAGTTGGTGGAAGGTTGTTGCAAGCAGTGAAAAGTTTCTACAAAGGTAGTAAAGCATGTGTTAGAATAGGAAATGAAGTGAGTGATTGGTTTCCGGTGAGAGTGGGGCTGACACAGGGATGTGTGATGTCGCCGTGGTTGTTTAACTTGTATGTTGATGTAGTGGTGAGAGAGGTGAATGCTCGAGTGCTTGGACGAGGATTAAAACTGGTAGGCGAGAATGACCATGAATGGGAGGTAAATCAGTTGTTGTTTGCGGATGATACAGTACTGGTAGCAGACACAGAAGAGAAGCTTGACCGACTAGTGACAGAATTTGGAAGGGTGTGTGAGAGAAGGAAGTTGAGAGTTAATGTGGGTAAGAGTAAGGTTATGAGATGTACGAGAAGGGAAGGTGGTGCAAGGTTGAATGCCATGTTGAATGGAGAGTTACTTGAGGAGGTGGATCAGTTTAAGTACTTGGGGTCTGTTGTTGCAGTTAAAGGAGTAGTAAAAAATAGAGGGTTGGGCATGAATGTAAAGAGAGTTCTATATGAGAAAGTGATTGTACCAACTGTGATGTATGGATCGGAGTTTTGGGGAATGAAAGTGATGGAGAGACAGAAATTGAATGTGTTTGAGATGAAGTGTCTAAGGAGTATGGCTGGTGTATCTCGAGTAGATAGGGTTAGGAACGAAGTGGTGAGGGAGAGAACGGGTGTAAGAAATGAGTTAGCGGCTAGAGTGGATATGAATGTGTTGAGGTGGTTTGGCCATGTTGAGAGAATGGAAAATGGCTGTCTGCTAAAGAAGGTGATGGATGCAAGAGTTGATGGGAGAAGTACAAGAGGAAGGACAAGGTTTGGGTGGATGGATGGTGTGAAGAAAGCTCTGGGTGATAGGAGGATAGATGTGAGCGAGGCAAGAGAGCGTGCTAGAAATAGGAATGAATGGCGAGCGATTGTGACGCAGTTCCGGTAGGCCCTGCTGCTTCCTCCGGTGCCTTAGATGACCGCGGAGGTAGCAGCAGTAGGGGATTCAGCATTATGAAGCTTTATCTGTGGTGGATAATGTGGGAGGTTGGGCTGTGGCACCCTAGCAGTACCAGCTGAACTCGGTTGAGTCCCTGGTTAGGCTGAAGGAACGTAGAGAGTAGAGGTCCCCTTTTTTGTTTTGTTTTCATTTGTTGATGTCGGCTACCCCCAAAAATTGGGGGAAGTGCCTTTGGTATATGTATGATGTATATATATACTGCCCCGACCTATCGCTTAAACATGCGAAATATCCTCTTGACGTTAAGCTGGAAGAAGGATCAGTTCATTTCCATAACATACCTCTTCTGACCCTGAAGATACGAAAGCGCTTGGTCAACATCTCTCTTTTCTAATCCTTGCTACGGCTCAATATATATATACATATATATATATATATATATATATGTATATATATATATATATATATATATTATATATATATATATATATATATTATATATATATATATAATATATATATATATATATATATTATATATATATATATTCTCAGCAGAACGAGAGCACTACTAATTAGTAGACGATGCCAAGATTCCAAACGACCCCTTACGGCAGTGTAAGAGAATTACTCGAGTTAAATGGAATATCAAGTTTCTCATTTGACTAATTATTAATAACGAGTATTCCGGTACTAATAAGATGTGTATTGATAAATAAAAACTCTCTTAATAATGGATGATCAGTTTCTCGTTTGATCGGCATGATTTTAAGTAAATTGAAAATAGTGAGATATTGAAAAAATATAATTATAGATAATATTCAAGTTTCTCATTTGACTAATTATTAATAACGAGTATTCCGGTACTAATAAGATGTATATTAATAAATAAAAACTCTTTAATAATGATCAGTTTCTCGTTTGAATGGCATGATTTTAAGTAAATTGAAAATTGTGAGATGAGAAAAACATATAATTATAGATAATATCAAAGTTTCTCATTTGATTAATGCCAGTGTTCGAGTTCATCTTTTTTATCTTTATTCTGAGGAGAACGTTTGTGTTTGTGTGTGTGTTTGTGTGTGGGTGTGTGTGTGAGAGATTATGTTAATATTACCTTTATTTCCACCAATGGTTGATTACAGATAATGGATTTTACAATTGCTTTTATGGCATAAGGCCAAAAAAAAAAAAAAAAAAATTCATTATACAATCATGTAAATTATGTCATGAGTGAATGATGAACAACCTTTAAAGTGGAATATCTAGTTTTGAGATAATAATATATATATATATATATATATATATTAATATATATATTAATATATATATTAATATATATATATATATATATATATATTGTATATATATATATATATTTAATATATATATACTATTATTATTATTATTATTATTATTATTATTATTATTATTATTATTATTATTACTCGCTAATCTATAACCCTAGTTGCAAAAGCAGGATACTATAAGCCCAGGGGGTCCAACATGAAAAATAGCCCAATGTGGAAAGAATCCAAGAAAATGAAAATATTTAAAGAATAGCAACAACACCAAAAAATATTTCCTATATAAACTATAAAAACTTGAACTCCCAAGACTTAAGAACAATGGTCTGATTTTGGATTGTCTTTGATAAAGAGTATGAAAACTGAAAGAAAATATAAAAATTACATAAGACTCAATCATTAAATATTTTGTAAGTTTTTGTACATTTTATCACATGGAAAAGAAAATCAGTGTATGTTGTGTGTGGGGAGTAACACCCAAGGACCCCCTTTTTTTAGTACAAATCTCCAAATTAATATAGCCCAAAATAATCTATATGTTCATACAATCTATGTCGAAATTCATTGAAATTGGTTCACTATTATTAAATGCAGCTTTAGGGGGGTTTGTAATTATGGGGCCCGTAGACCCCCAAAGGAGGTTCTTGATCTGAATAAAAATAGCGGCGTTAATTTCTCGATTGTTGAAGTCCTATGGTGCCACCCTGCCTGATTTCGCCATATTTCATAGAATACAGTTTAAGAGGAGTTTGTAATTATGGGCCACGTAGACCTCTAAGGTGAGCCTTGATCAAAATGGAAATAGCAGATTTAGCTTTCTCGATAAAATAACATAAGATTCGATCATTAAATATTCTGTAAGTTCCTTGTAAAATGTTTCTATAGCGAACACGCAGACACAAACAATCACCAGATTTATCAATATATATATATTATATATATATATATATATATAAATATATATATATATATATATATATAAATATATATATATATATATATATATATATATTCGTAGTGCTCACTACAACACTCTTTCGGACGATACAGTAACCAGATTAAATTAAAGAAAAAATTCTAAATATGCGGAGATTCCTATAAAAATACACACACACACGCGCGCGCGCGCACACAACACACACACACACACACACATATATATATATATATATATACATATAAAATATATGTGTCAGTGTGTGTATGTGCATATGTGTGTGTGTTCTAAAGCCTTAGAACATAAGCTAGTTACAACTCAAAGCCAATGGAAAGAATAATGATAACACCAAAGAGCGAAAATAGGAGCAACCAGGATAAGACAGCAAACTAAAGTAGAGGATATTCTGTCAACATGTCAGGAAAAAAAAATGGACATGGGCAGGACATATGATGGAAATGGCAGACAATAGATGGACATTAAGAATAACAAATGGGTCCCTAGAGATTGTAAAAGAAGCAGGGGAAGGAAGAGAAGACGGTGGATTGACGAACTAAGAAAGTTTGCGGCTGTGGACTAGTACAGAGAGATCATAAACATATGCAAGTGGAAGGACATGTCCGAGGCCTTGTTCTGCAGTGGACTAGTAGCGGCTGATAAGATATATATATATATATATATTTACATATATATACATATATATACTGTATATATATACGTATATATATATATATATGTGTGTGTGTGTGTGTGTGTGTGTAGGATAAGGAAAACTAATAATTTCTCTGACATGAGGATTAGCAAAAGGGACAAATGTATTTCGTTGTTTAAGGACTAGTAACGGCTGATGATGATGATGATGATATACATATATATATATATATATATATGTGTGTGTGTGTGTGTGTGTGTGTGTGTGTGTGTGTAGAATAACGAGAACTAAATCATTTCTCTTAAATTAAATTAACGAAAAGGGACAAATATATTTCGTCATGTTGAAGGAAATAATATTTAAAATGAACTCCTTAAAGTTCTATTCATAAAAAAAAAAATGAAAAAATTATGAAAAAAAACATATAAAAATTAACAAATAAAAAAATCCCCTTAAAAGAAAAAACCTTTTCTTTACCACGAGAAGAAAATATATAAAAAACTGACACAAATACTTGACATTTCAAAATGAGATATTCTCGAAGCTGTTGGTTGCATTCCATTGGCGTAGCCAGGCAACGCCAAAATTCCGGTTGTTTAAACCACTCGCTCAATAGAATGCTTTTGGATGGGGGGTTTATTTTAGGGGAAGGGGGTTTACCTCCGCCAACGAGGTTAGAAGGAGGTTATGTTTTACCCCACTATTCTATCTAATTTCTCTTCCTCTTGTTTTGTTAAAGATTTTATAGGAAATATTCATTTTAATGTTGTTACTGTTCTTAAATTATTTTACTTTCCCTTGTTTCCTTTCCTCACTGGGCTATTTTCCCTGTTGGGGACCCTGGGCTTATGGCATCCTGCTTTTCCAACTAGGGTTGTAGCTTAGCAAGTAATAATAATTTGTTTTTGTTTGTGTGTTTGTTTGTGAACAGGTTCTTGAACACAATTTTATTCGTACAATAATGAAACTTTCAAGGATTAACTCTCATCTAAAAAGCTGGATACGATTAAATTTTAGAAGATCAAGGTCGAAGGTCAAGGTCACGGTCAAGCAAAGGGGGGTTTGATATGGTTTCATCATTACCTCCGCCAACGAAGTTAGGAGGTTATGTTTTACCCCCAGCTTGCGTATTTGTGTATTTGTTTGTTTGTGAACAGCTTCCTGGCTATAATTTTAATCGTAGAGTAATGAAACTTGCAAGGATTAACTTTCATCTAAAAAGCTAGAAATTATTTATTTTGAAAGGCCAGGGTCAAAGGCCAAGGTCAAAGGTCATGGTTACGGTCAAGCAAAATTTCCAATTCACGTAATCCGTCATAAGTTTGGACTTCGTTGTCACAAAGACTTCAAACTTGGTTCATATCTGAGCATATGAAAATCCACGCCAATTGATACATGTTAAGGTCAAAGGTCAAGCCAAGCAAAAGGTCGAGAAATAAGCTACCGCGGCGGAGGTCTTCGCTACTGAGTGCCCCTCTAGCTTTTCATGAGACCCGCTACCTCTCGTACCCGATTAACAAGGCTTGTTGTAAATTTGACTGACACCTTTTTTCTGCCTACTGTCACTCGCACCAGGAGCTTAGAGCATGTTGCAAGCTGGTCATTACCGAAGTTATAAAAAGGGAATAGACAATGAAAGTTCAAACTTGCAGCAAATGTTTTGATGTTGAACAGGCTCACATAAGTCTTTTTATAGTTTTTATATGGAATATCTGTTTTGATGTTGCTACTGTTTTTTAAATATTTTATTTTAACTGTTCATTATTTCTCATATCGTTTAATTATTTTCGTATTTTCTTTCCTCACTGGGGTTTTTTCCCAGTTGGAGCCCTTGGGCTTATAGCATCTTGCTTTTCCAAACAGGGTTGTGGCTTAGCTAACAACAATAATAATAATAATAATAATAATAACAAAAATAATAATAATAATAATAATAATAATAATAATAATAATAATAATAATTAAAATAATAATAATAATAATAATAATAATAACAAAACAATTTTGAAAAAACATTAATAATAATATTAATAATAATAATAATAATAATAATAATAATAATAATAACAAAACAATTTTGAAAAAACATTAATATAATAATAATAATAATAATAATAATAATAATAATAATAATAATAATAATAATAACAACAAAATTTTGAAAACGGAAAAACATAGGTATCAAGGAAGAACAAAATAAAACAAGGTTTAATCATAATTATATAACCTTAAGCTATGAAGTCCATATCGCATTTGTTAATCATTATCACTATAATAATAATCATAATCATTATTAACAATATTACCCTAATTATTATAATGAGCAAACTTGCATTCATAATTAGCATAGAAAGTAATTACCTTTTAATCGAAAGAATCTATTGATACGAAAACAGAAAACAAAACAAAAAAGGAATAAAAAGCGAACAGGATATGAGGGAAAACGCTAAAAACCGAAAGGGTAAATGAAAACAAACCGATAAACAGAAGTATAAAAGAAATAAACAATAACAAACGAAAGTCAAACACGGAGAGGGATTCGCCCGATAAACACATGTTGGAGAAACGATGTTGGAGGTATAGACGGAGATGTTAGTGAAGAATGATGACCTTCCAACCTACACAATTTGTTGGAGAAATGAAGGTTCAAGATGATGGATAGGAAGGCTCCGGTAATTTCGTTGGGAATAAGTGTTGGAGAAACAGTTGACGAAGATTTTGGAGGAGACTAACGAATAGAGCTTCCTCACCAATTTTGTTTGGATAAGTGTTGGAGGAACAGTTGAGGATGATGATGAAGGGGCTAAAGAATAGATCTTCCTCACCAATTTCGTTGGAGATAAGAGTTTTGGAGGAGCATCTGAAGATGATAATGTTGGAGACTAACGAATAAATCTTTCCCATCAATTTTGTTGGGGATTAGAGTGTTGGAGGAGCATCTGAAGATGATAATGTTGGAGACTAACGAATAAATCTTTCCCATCAATTATGTTGGTAAGTGTTGAAGGAACAGTTGAAGATGATATTGAAGGAGACTAACGAATAGATCTCCTCCACCAATTTCGTTGGGGATAAGTGTTGGAGAAACAGTTGAAAATGATATTGGAGGAGACTAACGAATAGATCTCCCCCCCCCCCAATTTTGTTGATGAAAAGTGTAGGAGGAACAGTTGAAGATGATATTGAAGGAGACTAACAAAAAGATCTCCTCCACCAATTTCGTTGGAGATAATTGTTGGAGGAGCATCTGAATATGGTAATGTAGGAGACTAACGAATAAATCTTTCCAATCAATTATGTTGGGGATAAGTGTTGGAGGAACAATTGAAGATGATAATGTGGGAGACTAACGAATAAATCTTTCCCATCAATTCTGTTGGGGGATAAGTGTTGGAGGAACAATTGAAGATGATAATGTAGGACACTAACGAATAAATCTTTCCCATCAGTTATGTTGGGGATAAGTGTTGGAGGAACAATTGAAGATGATAATGTAAGGGACTAACGAAGAGATCCTCCCATCAATTCTGTTGGGGGATAAGTGTTGGAGGAACAATTGAAGATGATAATGTTGGACACTAACGAATAAATCTTTCCCATCAGTTATGTTGGGGATAAGTGTTGGAGGAACAATTGAAGATGATAATGTAAGGGACTAACGAAGAGATCCTCCCCCAATTCTGTTGGGGGATAAGTGTTGGAGGAACAATTGAAGATGATAATGTTGGACACTAACGAATAAATCTTTCCCATCAAATATGTTGGGGATAAGTGTTGGAGGAACAATTGAAGATGATAATGTTGGAGACTAACGAATAAATCTTTCCCATCAATTTTGTTGGTAAGTGTTGGAGGAACAGTTGAAGATGATATTGAAGGAGATTAACGAATAAATCTTTCCCATCAATTCTGTTTGGGGATAAGTGTTGGAGGAACAATTGAAGATGATAATGTTGGACACTAACGAATAAATCTTTCCCATCAAATATGTTGGGGATAAGTGTTGGAGGAACAATTGAAGATGATAATGTTGGAGACTAACGAATAAATCTTTCCCATCAATTTTGTTGGTAAGTGTTGGAGGAACAGTTGAAGATGATATTGAAGGAGATTAACGAATAAATCTTTCCCATCAGTTATGTTCGGGATAAGTGTTGGAGGAATAATTGAAGATGATGATGTAGGGGACTAAGGAATAGATCCTCCCCCAATTCTGTTGGGGGATAAGTGTTGGAGGAACAATTGAAGATGATGATGTAGGGGACTAACGAAGAGATCCTCCCCAATTCTGTTGGGGGATAAGTGTTGGAGGAACAATTGAAGATGATAATGTTGGACACTAACGAATAAATCTTTCCCATCAGTTATGTTCGGGATAAGTGTTGGAGGAACAATTGAAGATGATGATGTAGGGGACTAACGAAGAGATCCTCCCCAATTCTGTTGGGGGTTAAGTGTTGGAGGAACAATTGAAGATGATGATGTAGGGGACTAACGAAGAGATCCTCCCCCAATTCTGTTGGGGGATAAGTGTTGGAGGAACAATTGAAGATGATAATGTTGGACACTAACGAATAAATCTTTCCCATCAGTTATGTTCGGGATAAGTGTTGGAGGAATAATTGAAGATGATGATGTAGGGGACTAAGGAATAGATCCTCCCCCAATTCTGTTGGGGGATAAGTGTTGGAGGAACAATTGAAGATGATGATGTAGGGGACTAACGAAGAGATCCTCCCCCAATTCTGTTGGGGGATAAGTGTTGGAGGATCAATTGAAGATGATGATGTAGGGGACTAACGAAGAGATCCTCCCCCAATTCTGTTGGGGGATAAGTGTTGGAGGAACAATTGAAGATGATAATGTTGGACACTAACGAATAAATCTTTCCCATCAGTTATGTTCGGGATAAGTGTTGGAGGAATAATTGAAGATGATGATGTAGGGGACTAAGGAATAGATCCTCCCCAATTCTGTTGGGGGATAAGTGTTGGAGGAACAATTGAAGATGATGATGTAGGGGACTAACGAAGAGATCCTCCCCCAATTCTGTTGGGGGATAAGTGTTGGAGGAACAATTGAAGATGATGATGTAGGGGACTAACGAATAGATCCTCCCCCAATTCTGTTGGGGGAAAAGTGTTGGAGGAACAATTGAAGATGATAATGTTGGAGACTAACGAATAAATCTTTCCCATCAATTTTGTTGGGAAAAGAGTGTTGGAGGAGCATCTGAAGATGATAATGTTGGAGACTAACGAATAAATCTTTCCCATCAATTTTGTTGGGAAAAGAGTGTTGGAGGAGCATCTGAAGATGATAATGTTGGAGACTAACGAATAAATCTTTCCCATCAGTTATGTTGGGGATAAGTGTTGGAGGAACAATTGAAGAAGATAATGTTGGAGACTAACGAATAAATCTTTCACATCAGTTATGTTGGGGATAAGTGTTGGAGGAACAATTGAAGATGATAATGTAGGACACTAACGAATAAATCTTTCCCATCAGTTATGTTGGGGATAAGTGTTGGAGGAACAATTGAAGATGATAATGTTAGAGACTAACGAATAAATCTTTCCCATCAATTATGTTGGGGATAAGTGTTGGAGGAACAATTGAAGATGATAATGTTAGAGACTAACGAATAAATCTTTCCCATCAAATATGTTGGGGATAAGTGTTGGAGGAACAATTGAAGATGATAATGTTAGAGACTAACGAATAAATCTTTCCCATCAAATATGTTGGGGATAAGTGTTGGAGGAACAATTGAAGATGATAATGTTGGAGACTAACGAATAAATCTTTCCCATCAAATATGTTGGGGATAAGTGTTGGAGGAACAATTGAAGATGATAATGTTAGAGACTAACGAATAAATCTTTCCATCAATTATGTTGGGGGATAAGTGTTGGAGGAACAGTTGAAGATGATATTGAAGGAGACTAACGAATAGATCTTTCCCATCAATTATGTTGGGGGATAAGTGTTGGAGGAACAGTTGAAGAAGATGATGAAGGGGCTAACGAAATGATCTTCCCCATCAATTATGTTGGGGATAAGTGTTGGAGGAACAGTTGAAGATGTTATTGAAGGAGACTAACGAATAGATCTTTCCCATCAATTATGTTGGGGATAAGTGTTGGAGGAACAGTTATTGATATTGAAGGAGACTAACGAATAGATCTTCCCCATCAATTATGTTGGGGATAAGTGTTGGAGGAACAGTTGAAGATGATATTGAAGGAGACTAACGAATAGATCTTCCTCAGCAATTTCGTTGGAGATAAGAGTGTTGGAGGAGCATCTGAAGATGATAATGTTGGAGACTAACGAATAGATCTTCC
>NC_090741.1:41437745-41447745 GCF_036898095.1 Palaemon carinicauda | reverse complement strand
GCAGAAGTGATATGAGAACAGATTCGCACGATTCTCTTAATTTTCTTTTTTTTTTTTTTTTTTTGCAGAAAAAGGAAATGGTCCATTTAATGAAGAACCAAAGAAAGAATATTCTTTGGATAAGAAATAAAAAACGAAAAAGAAATCACATTTGAAGGGTTCTTTCACGGTGAATTTTCCGCCAGACGAATTGCTCAGTTGCTTGTGCTATTGTTTAATTGTCACTCTTGCCACCAGGGCGCTGCTACTGCGTTGGCGCTGCTGTTGTTCTCTTTTGATTCTTTGTGTACTTGGCGGGTTTTGTAAAAGGTTTTTCTCCCTGAGGGATGACACTGGGAGGATAATACGAAGGTTTGAGATGAAAAATGTTAGCCATGAGTTGTGTTTTTCCTCTTCCTTGGCTCCTCTTCAGGAATAGTAGTGAAAATTTTTAAAAGTTTTGCATCAATTGTCTTTCTCGCTAGCAATGGCAACTCCATTTTGCGTGTGCTAGTGTCATCTCTTTTTATCTGTTTATCCTTCATGACAGTCTTTCAATTGTCCCCTCTGCTAGCTGACAATAAACGCCGATAATTACGCGGGCAGCAATTACGGCCTTAGTGACACATAATTAACGAAGCGAAATATCGATTAAAATCGCATTATCGTACATCCGCCATGTCATTCCGCCTCTCATCCGTTTTGAAGTCCAGCGCTCCAATGATTGATAACTTTAATACCGGTTTGTCCAGAGCGGTGACAAATTGACTGCTCATGAATTATATTATTGCGCTTCACCCGAGTGTAATATTCACAATATATTCACGGGTCATCGGTGTTAAATGGGGAAAAATAATATACCATGGCTGAAAGACCTAGTTTTCGCCCATTAATCCGGATAAAACATTTGCAGTCTCGGATTCGGAGCATTTGAATAACAGTGCAATGGATTAGAAATATTTATGATCCGACCTTGCTTTCGCGTAGGCCAATGTCGATCAATCAGCCAGTCCCAAAAATGCAATGTCCCTTGGAATAATTGCAAGAGAGAGAGAGAGAGAGAGAGAGAGAGATCCTCCCACGTAATAACATGGCAGGATCACTAGACCGTGGGCTGGATTAACTTTGGGTGTTAAGTTCCCAGGTGATCAACAGTGAAGCTTGAAGTTTTTTCAGAGCTTTGGCCTAACTTTTTCGAACTTTTACAGTTTTTCTTCGTCTAACTATGTATACTTGTGAGAGAAGAATGAAAGTGAGGTCAGATACCTGCGGGCAAAATAGATATAAAAACGTTGAAGTTATAAGAAGAGAAAAATAAGAGCACTTGTTGCTTGTAAGAGAATAGTGTAGAAAAAACCTGGTGTATCTGCAAGAAGAAGAGATAGAAGATCAATTACATGAAAGAAAATTCAATGCTGACATTTTAGTAACAACATCAGAGAAAAGGCAAAATGGAAATCATAATAATTACATTGAAATAAAACGATGAAAACCATGTTTATGAAAAAGAAGAAAACCCTGAACGTA
Organism: Palaemon carinicauda; assembly: GCF_036898095.1. Lineage (NCBI taxonomy): Eukaryota > Metazoa > Arthropoda > Malacostraca > Decapoda > Palaemonidae > Palaemon > Palaemon carinicauda. Next base: position 41,446,239 of record NC_090741.1, on the reverse strand, counting down.
AAACAGTAACAAGAAAAGAGACTAAAGATAGGAGACCTAAAATATACAAGAGAATGCAGGTAGAAAGACCTTTCATTTGCTTGAGAATCAATTTTAGACGATATAGTATGAGCAAGGCATTTATAGGTAGAAGAATTAAAATGGTGACCTGGTAATTAGTAAAAAAGAAACAACACAGAAGACTTAATATTGGTACTAGAAAAAGTAGACTATGTAACTGTTAGTGTAAGAGAAATTCTACCATCAGTGAGAAGAGTAAATAAAAATGGTCTAATAAGGATAAGAGAAAGTATGTGAAAAGAACCAGTTCTTTGATAGAGGAGATACAAAAATATGGTATTATAAGAGAAGAAAGGCATAAAACCTACTATCAGTAAGGGAAAAAGAAGAAGACAAGCTGGTATTTATAGAGGAGAAAAAGTAGATCTGGTATTAACTAAAGGAAAATAAAATATGGTAATTACATGAGGAAAAAGGTTGGAAGACACTATCAGTAAGAGAATGGCAAGATAAACTGGTAGTACCAAGGGAAGAGAAGATAGAAGACTTAGTTTCAGCAAGAGGAGAATAGCAAGACTAACTTGTATTACCGAGAAGAGGATAGAAGACCTAGTATCAGGAAGAGGAGAACAAGACAAATTAGTATTACCAAGTGAAGAGAAGATAGAAGACGTAGTATCAGCAAGGTGTGAAGAGAAAGATAAATTGGTATTACCAAATGAAGATAAGATAGAGGACGTAGTATCAGCAAGGTGTGAAGAGAAAGACAAATTGGTATTACCAAATGAAGAGAAGATAGAAGACGTAGTATCAGCAAGGGGAGAAGAGAAAGAGAAATTGCTATTACCAATTGAAGAGAAGATAGAAGACGTAGTATTACCAAGGGGAGAAGAGAAAGACAAATTGTTCTTACCAAGTGAAGAGACGATAAAAGACGTAGTATCAGCAAGGTGTGAAAAAGACAAATTGGTATTACCAAATGAAAATTAGATAGAAGACCTAGTATCAACAAGGGGGGAAGAGAAAGAGAAACTACTTTTACCAAGTGAAAGAAAACCTTGTTTCAGCAGGGTGAGAAGAGAAAGACAAATTGCTATTACCAAGTGAAGAGGAGATAAAAAAACCTAGTATCAGCATGATGAAGCGAAAGACAAATTGGTATTACCAAGTGAAGAGAAGATAAAAGACCAAGTATTAGGAAAGGGGGGAAGAGCAAGACAAATTGCTAGTACCAAGTGAAGAGAAGACAGAAAACGTAGTATCAGCATGATGAAGAGAAAGACAAATTGATATTACCAAGTAAAGAGAAGATAAAAGACCAAGTATTAGCAAGGGGGGAAGAGAAAGACAAATTGGTATTACCAAATGAAAATAAGATAGAGGACGTAGTGTCAGCAAGGTGTGAAGAGAAAGACAAATTGGTATTACCAAATGAAAATAAGATAGAGGACGTAGTGTCAGCAAGGTGTGAAGAGAAAGACAAATTGGTATTACCAAATGAAAATAAGATAGAGGACCAAGTATCAGCAAGGGAAGAAAGAGCAAGACAAACTGGTATTATATAATATTCTATTATATAGTATTCATGTAGCTATAAATAGAATCTTTTTCAGTGTTCAGCCATCACCAACTCGTTCTCTCTCTGTCAACAGATAACAGAACATTCTCTCTCTCTCTCTCTCTCTCTCTCTCTCTCTCTCTCTCTCTCTCTCTCTCTCTCTCTCGTATTCACAGACTATGCCCCTATGAAAAAGTGATTGGAAACGCACTATTCATCCTAACACACTCGTGTGTGTTGTTACATATAGAGAACAACAAATTATAGCGTATCAGTTCCTGTGTGATAAAATGTATTTCTGCCGTTTTTTTTTAATTCTATGGGTTGGTTGCCTTTGATGTCCATCGGTTTATTTCGGAACAGAATCTGAAAAGCTTGCGAGCGTTATCCGTTTCCGAGTCTTTGTTCGATAACTTTTTTTTTTTATTCCGGTCTGATTGGTTATTTAAATATGGTTGACGTTTACCTTGGTCGTCCAGCACCCCCCCCCCCCTCCCCTGCTACATAGAAAAACCTCCCTTCAATTTTCCCCTACCCCTCTCTCTCTCTCTCTCTTCTCTCTCTCTCTCTCTCTCTCTCTCTCTCTCCTCAGAGGGTGTATCGAGTCGAGGTTTAGCTCTCTACCCTACAACTAGCGTTCGATCCCAGATACGAAGGGAGGAATGATTTGTGCACTTTCCTTAAGTCCAATATGAGTATGTTGATTTACTAAGCTAATTACATGCTTGTCAATTAAGCAGTTATTGTGGGTTACAGCAATATAGAGAGATAGACAGATAGGTGTAGACACGAGCGCATATATAAGATAGGTAGATAGCTGTAGAGACGTAAGCATGTATAGACAGACAGATAGATAGATAAATGTAGACACGAGCGCATATATAGATAGATAATGTAGACATGTAAGCATATATAGATTGATAGATAGATAGATAGATGTACACATGTAAGCAAATATAGATAGATATATAGATATAAAAATCAAGCTAAAACACAGAGTGCGCGCGTTTGTTCACGGGGAGAGAGAGAGAGAGAGAGAGAGAGAGAGAGAGAGAGAGAGAGAGAGAGAGAGAGAGAGAGATCAACCCTCTATGTTATCATTCACCAGTTGTCATTAGTACATATGCGAAACGCCTCTTAAGGAATAAGAGATCTTAATTATTAAAGCAAAACACGTTACCCTTTTTTTTTTTTTTTTTTTTTTTTTTTTTTTTTGTATTTCCTTTATCATTAAAAGCTACGGTCTCTCGTGAAAACCTAGTTATTTGATCGATTACAGTGGGTCACTACACCCTCGGGCGGTTACCAATTGGACAGCTGTTCCAGCTGTAAATGTCAAAGGTCACGGGTAATTATAGATAACTGCTTCTATTCTTTTTCATGTCGGATGTCTCTTTTTAGAAAGTGTCCTAAAAACTGATATTCTTTGAAAAAGTTTCCAACAGAAAAAGTCAAAAAATTTTTCTTCGGAAATTCGGTAAAAAGATTATTTAGATGTTAAAGATATTTGAGTTTTCTTAGAAATCTGGTTTAAATGGGAAGTTTTTTGTTAGAAAATAATCGAAAACTCTGCTTCTATTCTTTTTCATGTCGGATGTCTCTTTTTAGAAAGTGTCCTAAAAACTGACATTCTTTGAAAAAGTTTCTATCAGAAAAAGTAAAAAAATTTTCTTCGGAAACTCGATAAAAAGATTATTTAGATGTTAAAGATATTTGAGATTTCTTAGAAATCTGGTTTAAATGGGAATATTTTTCATAGAAAATAATCGAAAAATCAATGGAAAAAATGTTCAGTTCCTAGGACTGATTCATATAAAAATTATTCAAAGAATGATTCCTTAACTGAAAGTGGTTAGTCAGATAATCACAATTTCAGAAAAGGACTGTAAGATAATGATTTAAAAATTACAAGAAAATTGTCTCTATAGATTATTTTTTATTAATCACAAAACAAATTGAAGACTACAGAGTTTTTTTTTTTTTAAATTGAAATTTAAACTTGACTATTATTTTTTTATGAAAAAGAAACTAGTAAATCACTAGTAAATCACCACAAAAATACGCATTTTGTAAATGATTCTCTCTTTTATGAAGTAACCATATAATGAGAAATGATTATGAGAAAATATATAACAAAATCAAATTTTGTGAAAGCTTTATTTTAATGTTACAAGCATTTTGAGACTTGTTAAATATCAAAAACAGAAATCATATGACTCAAATAATATCAGCTGTTTGGGACAGACTAAAAACAATTACTCGATTGTGGCACAAGAAAAAAAAGTTTTAGATTCAACTCATCATCATCATCATCTCCTACGCCTATTGACGCAAAGGGCCTCGGTTAGATTTCGCCAGTCGTCTCTATCTTGAGCTTTTAATCCAACACTTCTCCATTCATCATCTCCTACTTCGCACTTCATAATCATAAGCCACGTAGACCTAGGTCTTCCAACACTTCTAGATTCAACTATTACAATAAAACTATCGTCTGATAGTTATAAACTATTTAGGTGAGTGGGATGAACTAAACACAATAGGATTGTTCAACGACAGATATTTTTTAGATATTTTAACATAGTAACAGAAATATTAAAAAACAAAATTAAAGATTGGTATGACTAAAGAAATTTGTTTCCCTGGAAGACAAGGAAAATATTTGGTAAAATTCAGTTACTTTTGTAACAGAAATCTTAAAAAACTACTAAATTTTTTTTTAATGAGGTGCCTTTACACTGATTCGCAGAGGTGCGCTTTTAGCTCGGAAAAGTTTCCTGCTATCTGATTGATTAGAATTCCTTGTCACCTAATCAGCGACCAGGAAACTTTTCCGAGCTAAAAGGGCACCACTGCGAGTCCGTGCAAATCTGCCTCACTAAAAAGAATTGACTTTAGATTCGTTGTAGAGACTAGGACCAGTTGTTTGGCTGGAACAACAGAACAGCTTTAAGAAGACAGTAGTAGAGTGAAGCATATATTATAAACTAGAGGATCATGGTCCTTTTTTATATTTTCGTTTGATTTAATTATTTTCAATTACCTTTTCTCATACGCCATACAATGTTTTGGTTTATTGGTAACGTCGCTGCCTAGTGATCACCAGACTGGGGTTCGAGACCCGTTCAAACTCGTTAGTTCCTTTAGTGTCTGTAACCTCACCATCCTTTTGAGATCAGGATAGGGGCTTTGGGGGAGCATATAGGTCTACTTTTCGAGTCATCAGCCGCCATTGCCTGGCCCTTTCTGGTCCTAGCTTGGATTGAGAGAATGCTGATCATATATGGTCAGTCTTTAGGGCAGTCGTTCCCAAACTGGGGGAAATTTTCTCCTGGGGGGAAATTTGAAGCTTCCAGGGCAGAAATAATTACACTACGTACTAACTAAAACAAGCTGAAAATGTCCTCATGGTACTAGCGGCCATTTGTTGTTAGCCATTCAATTGTGATATGATCATATCAGTTCTCACTGCCATGATAGTCAAGGGGAGAATTGGAGTGTCATGCCCATTTCTGAGGCAGGCGAGTGGGCATGAGGGCTGGGCATGGGGAGAGAGAGAGAGAGAGAGAGAGAGAGAGAGAGAGCCTGTTGTAGATAGGCGGCGCCATATCTACTAGTCGGTTCACGTTCAAATATGAATTCTGAAGGGAGGGGGGGTTTTACCCTTACAGGTTCACAATGTGTTTTAACTACTTTCCCTCATACACATGAAGGGGGAAATCTGAATGGTTGAACTGGGTGCAGTGGGGGAAATGACAGAAAAAAGTTTGGGAACCACTGCCTCTAGGGCCTTGTCATGCATGCTTAGGGAAATATCACTGTCTCTTGCCTCTGCCATTCATGAGCGGCTTTTAAACCTTTAAACCCGCGGAAATCACATTCTAATCACAATTTAATGTATGTATATATATATATATATATATATATATATATATATATATATATATATATATATATATATATATATTTTTGTATATATATATATGTATATATATATAAATATATATATATATATGTGTATATATATATATATACAAAATATATATATATATATATATATATATATATATATATATATATATTATTCAGTTGCTAATTCAACATGCAGTTTGTTCACTTCGGTATATAACATATTCAGGTTTTCTTCTTTTCCATTCGACGTTATTATTCATTGTTTTTTCATATTCGTCTTTCTATATTATTTTTTTTCTTGAGGCCTTTGCTTTATTTCCCTTCTTCGGTACACGATCAAAACATGGAGGCCTCGAGAGAGAGAGAGAGAGAGAGAGAGAGAGAGAGAGAGAGAGAGAGAGAGAGAGAGAGAGCGCGCGCGCCAACGTATGCAATATGTGATTATTTATTTGAACAAGAGATGTCTTGTCTACAGTCCCTTCCAGACCAACGGTAGAACAATAGGTAAGGAATGAAAGGGGTGGGGGGGGGGGGGGGCAGGGGGTACACCCCCCAAAATCTATTTCCTTCCCCCCCTTTCCATCATCTACCTTGTATAGTAGTTCATTCTCTCCTTGCCTCGTTATTACTCGTAGAAGGGGGTTGGGTAGAAGGGGTAGGGGTTGAAATCACTTATTCCCCCTTCCCCTTTCCCCTTCACACCCACGCTGGACATTTCATTCTCTTTCCCCCTTCCCATTTACCTTTCATCCTTTCTCCTTCTCCCCCACCTAAATCATTTCCATCTCCCCTTTCCCATCTGACTTTGCTACCCCTCCTTGCTCCTCTCTTATCTCCCCTCCCCCTTGCAGAGCTCTCCTCCCCCCCCCACTGTTTTCCCCTTGCAACACCCCCTTCCTATTGTCTCCTGGATGGGCCCTAACAAGCCTATGTTTAATGTCCAGAATTATTTATTGCATAGGGGTTTGGTTCCATCGACGGACTGCTTGTGAGAGGGATGGCTATCAGACTGGAAGTTGTGAGAGAGCTGATAGTCTTGTTATGATAGTTTGGTTGTGAGAGTTGATAGTCTTGTTATGATAGTTTGGCGGCGGGTGTGACTTTGGCGTACTATTTCTGACAGTGTGTGTAACATTGGTGATGGTCTGATGGTAGGTTATTATTATTATTATTATTATTATTATTATTATTATTATTATGACAAATCTGTTTTGACGTTGTTGCCTTTTTTAGAATGATTTATTGTTAATTTGTTCTCTTCGTTTATTTATTTCCTCTCCTCACTGGGCTATTTTTCCCTATTGGGGCCCTTGGGCTTATAACATCTTGCTTTTCCAACTAGGGTTTTACCTTGGATAGTAATAATAATAATAATAATAATAATACTTGCTAAGCTACAACCCTAGTTGGAAAAACAGAATTCTACAAGCACAGGGGCTCCAACAGGGAAAATAGCCCCGTGAAGAAAGGAAATAAGGAAATTACAAGAGAATTAATTAACATGTAGAATATGTTTTAAGAACAGCCACATCAACATAAATCTTTCACATATAAACTATGAAAACTTTAAAAAAACAAGCGGAAGAGAAATAAGATAGAAAAATATCCCCGAGTGTATCCTCAAGCAGAAGAACTCTACCCCAAGATAGTGAAAGACCATGGTACAGAGGTTATGGCACTATCCAAGACTAGAGAACAATGGTTTGATTTTAGAGTGTTTTCCTCCTTGAAGAGCTGCTGTTCATAACTAAAGAGTCTCTTCTACCATTACCAAGAGGAAAGTAGCCACCGAACAATTACGTTGCAGTAGTTAACCCCTTGAGCGAGGAAGAATTCTTTGGTCATCACAGTGTTGTCAGGTGTATGAGGACAGAGGTGATTGTGTAAAGTATAGGCCAGACTATTCAGTGTATATGTAGGCAAAGCGAAAATGAGCAAAGCGAAAATGAGCCGTAACCGGAGAGAAGGATCCAATGTCTGGCCAGCCAAGGACCCAATAACACTCTAGCGGTAGTATCTCAACGGGTGGCCGGTGCAAGCTTTCTCGCCATTTATTTACAAAATACTCTTCTTCCATTGTATTTTCCCACAGACCGTGCTCCCTCCATTATTGCATCGTAGCGAACAAGCCTCCTCTTATTCATTCCAGATGAGCAACCGCTTTGGTATACTATTTTCTACTGAACGACCCATCTCTATTATTGTTTCCTACCGAACACATCTTCCCCCCCCCCCCCCCCTCCCCCACATCATTGTTTCCGACTGAACGCGGTTCCTTGATTATTTACGGCTGCCTTACGGATTGCAAACCCTCTATGGCTACTGGTCATTTATTTAACCCCTTTTGTTCACCGTTAGCCTTGTTTAGTTTTGAGCATGCGCACAGTCGTAGAGCCAGAAGATATAGCGTTTTACAGTAACAGCCGAAAGGGGTTTTTTGGTGGCTCGTGGGGAGGGTGATACTAGAGCTTTTCAGCTGAGAGTTTAAGGCTGTTTTAGTTGTTCCCATAAAGTGATTTTGGAATGTTGTTGTTAACCACATGCCCGTCTCTACCGTGATGTAACCTACTGCAGTTGCCTAATTAACAGATGCTTGATTAACTGATTTAGTTAACAGGGCACTTGACTTGACAGAAATGTACACTTGACATTACGTGGGACACGGTCTAGGTATATTGGTCTCCTGCAGTTGTAGCGATGTAACTACCAACTACTGATACACATACACGTGTGTATATATATATAATGTGTGTGTATATATATGTATATACATACATATAAACATATATATATATATATATATATATATATATATATATATATATATATATATATATAGAAGACTACGAAAAAAGTATGAAGATGAGAATTTCTAAAAACAAGAAACAAGAATTCCCACTGAAATATATATATATATATATATATATATATATATATATATATATATATATATCCAAAGAATGGAACACACTTCAATATCGTTGATAAATATTTCCAGGGAAAAAAAAAAGAATATGCATGGAATTG
>NC_090741.1:41415245-41425245 GCF_036898095.1 Palaemon carinicauda | reverse complement strand
GGGAATTATTCTTATTATGATTTGAGTTTCGGTTATGATTTGTGTCTTGATTAAGATGGGGATCGACTTAAGAGGGTCATAATTTTTTTTTTTTTTTTTTTTTTTTTGCGAGTTAATATCCATTATTTTTTGTTATTGTCTAGTTAATATCCATTGTTTGGTTATTTTCAGAGTTAATATTCTTTATTTTTTTTTATTGACCAGTTTATATCCCTTATTTTTTGTATTGACTAGTCAATAACCTTTTTTTTTATTATTGACGAGTTAATATAATTTATTTTTATTATTGACGATTTAATATCTGATTTTTTTTTATTGGCGAGTTAAAATCCATTATCCTTTATTATTGGCGAGTACATAACCCTTGTTTTTTATTGTTATTGGTCGGTTAATATCCCTTTTTTTTGTTATTTACGAGATAATATCCTTAATTTGTTTTTTTTTTTTGGGGGGGGGGGGGCCGGGTAATATCTCTTATTTTGGATATTGGCTAGTCAATGACCTTTATTTCTTGTTATTGACCAGCTTATATCCCTTATTTTTACATTGACTTGTTAATAAACTTTATATTTAACCATGCCTTAAATCCTTAACTACTCCTCTAGCATCCTTTCCTTACCTGGTTAAATTGGGGTATGAGTAGAGAGAGAGAGAGAGAGAGGAGAGAGAGAGAGAGAGAGGAGAGAGAGAGAGAGAGAGATCACCGCTCCATCGAAATGTATAGCATATCATATCTATTGAGAGAGAGAGAGAGAGAGAGAGAGAGAGAGAGAGAGAGAGGAGAGAGAGAGAGATCACCGCTCCATCGAAATGTATAGCATATCATATCCTTATTGAGAGAGAGAGAGAGAGAGAGAGAGAGAGAGAGAGAGAGAGAGAGAGAGAGATCACCGCTCCATCGAAATGTATAGCATATCATATCCTTATTGAGAGAGAGAGAGAGAGAGAGAGAGAGAGAGAGAGAGAGAGAGAGAGAGAGAGATCACCGCCCCATCGAAATGTATAGCACATCATACCCTTAATTCAAAATGAGGTAATCCATATCATTTCTAATATATTTGGAAGACTCTCCCCTACTCATCTTAGTATCATCGAAATCATTTTGCAATCCTCTTGCAACAGTTTACTTGTGTCGTATTTTCCACATTAATTACTGCTGTGTCCTGCGAATGGCATGGGATTAAACGCTCCCGTGGCAATTCTTGGAATTAAATTCTCTCTGTTATTTTGGGAATTATATGCTCCTACTTATCTCGATGCTTATAATGGGAATTCGTGGCGTGAAAGTGCGTCATGGGTGAAATGACTTTGGACGGGAATTATTCTTATGATGATTTGAGTTTCGGTTATGATTTGTTTCTTGATTAAGATGGGGATCGACTTAAGAGGGTCAGGGCACTTTGGGCTTTCCATAATTTTTTGTTTATTTACGAGTTAATATCCATTTTTTTTTTTATTGTCTAGTTAATATCCATTGTTTGGTTATTATCCTAGTATATATTCTTTATTTTTTGATTGACCAGTTCATATCACTTATTTTCTGTATTGACTATGGTCCATTTCTTTTAGCGATGCAGATTTGCACCGACTCGCAGCGGTGCCCTTTTAGCTCGGAAAAGTTTCCTGATCGCTGATTGGTTAAAATTATCTCGTCCAACCAATCAGCGATCAGTAAACTTTTCCGAGCTAAAAGGGCACCGCTGTGAGTCTGTGCAAATCTGCATCGCTAAAAGAAATTGACTATAGTTGATAACCTTTAGTTTGGGCTTTCCATAATTTTTGTTTATTTGTGAATTAATATCCTTCATTTATTGTTATGGGGTAGCTAATATCCATTTTTTTATCTGAGTTAATAGCCTTAATTTATTGGTATGGGGTAGTTAATATCCATGGGGGGGGGGGGTGTTTGGCTAGTTAATATCCCTTTTTTTTTTGGCTAATTAATATTCATTTTTGTTATTTATAAGTTAATAACCTTAATGTTTTTTTTTTATCGGCCGGTTGACATCCCTTTTTTGTTATTTACTAGTTAACACCACCCACCCCTCTTATTACTGTGCTCGGAAAGTGTATGGCATACAACTTAACAAAATGAAATAGACAGTAACTTGACTCCAAAAGTTACTGTTGTAAACATCTGAAAAACAAGATAATTAGTCAATTAAAAAACAAAAACAACGGAAGTAACGCAATAATCCTTGCCGGAAATGAATAATGAAACTTGAAGTAAAGAAAAAAAAATGATGTACAAAGGAAAGAAAACGGGGAGTTAACATGGAAAACGAACATTACCAAATCATAAATGGTTGAAAAAAATCATTTTTTTTTTCAACCTTTTATATATATTATATAAACGAACAAATCAACATATATATAGATATAAAAGGTCACCCAAATAAGACAGGCGAAACATGCCATAAAGGAAAACTCTGAAGAGAAACAAATGAGAATTGGCATCGATATTCCCTTATTAATAAGTGGCATCTCTTTCGTGGCATAAAACCCAGGACACGCCATATTGGCACTCCAGCTCCCCGATCGGGTGTCGGTGCCACAGAAAATGACATTCGTTCCGGGTCACGTTTAGAAATGCCCTATTATTCACGAATAATTTACAGATATTCCTGGGTGACGGTACGTGTTGCATACATGTCTTTGTAATGATACAGTAGATTAGATACTGCCTTCCAATTGTTTTTTTTTTTTTTTTTTTTTTTTTTTTTGCACTTATCTTAGAATATTACGGCGGTATTTCGGAATACAGTCGAGAAAACTCCCGTTTGTTTATTCACATATCGTTTGGGTACCATATTGTGGCCTATTGGAAGCGTCCCTGCCTGGTGCTCGGCAGGACTGGGGTTCGAGTCTCGCTGAAGCTCGATAGTTTCTTGTAGTGGTTTGCAGGAGAGTATAGGTCTACCTGCTGAGTCATCAGTATCCAGTGCCTGGTCCTCCTTGTTCCTGTCTTGATAGAGAAGGGGCCTTGGACGCTGATCATATGTATATATGGTCAGTCTCTATGGCATTGTCACTGTCCCTTTGCCTCTGTCATTCACGTTCGGCCTTTAAAAACCTTTAAAATTATGGTGTCAGTGTTAGTGCGTCCTACTCGTTTAGGATAATGTTATCACTGTCATAACACCCAATTTTATTGATTGCATTTGCTGAAGGTTGTCATGAAGTGACCAAAATCATACCCCAGCTCTACACATACACATATAGTTACATTCGTGTATGTATGTATATGTATATCATATATATATATATATATATATATATATATATATATATATATATATATATATATATATATATGTATGTATGTATGTATGTATTCTTACAGGTGAGTGGAGAGAGACAGAGAAAATAGATGAAAAAATATTTATATAATTCATCGAATACTTTCTCTCTTTGGAATCATATCTCCCTCTTTCTCCATTCAGATTCCTTTGAAGTTGTTGTGAGTGAGAATAACTTTTCTTTAACGTTCTCGTACAGTTATAAGGGCCGTTGCCATGGCCACACGGAGAGAGAGAGAGAGAGAGAGAGAGAGAGAGAGAGAGAGAGAGAGAGAGAGAGCCATCGATCAATCTTGGCTCCACTACAAGTACTGACTGATGTTCTTAAATTGACGAACAGAACTAGATAGAAGATGAATGAGAAGAAAAAGAAAGTGTTCATTGGAGGGGGTAGAGAGAGAGAGAGAGAGAGAGAGAGAGAGAGAGAGAGAGAGAGAGAGAGAGAGAGAGAGAGAGAGAGAGCCATCGACCAATCTTGCTCCGCTACAAGTACTGACTGATGTTCTTAAATTGACGAACAGAACTAGATGGAAGATGAATAAGAAGAAAAAGAAAGTGTTCATGGGAGGGGGTAGATTGGTACCTAGGGGGGGAAGGGGGATCACTGTGGTAGGGGGGAGGGACACGAGGATAGAGAAGTTAAAGGTTGTGGTTGGGATGTCGGAGGCGGGTAGGGGTAGGAAGGAACATGGAGAAAAGCGTCTAGAACAGAGTAGAAAAGGGTTGGAATTGGAAGAAAAGAATGATAGAGACAAGTAGATAAAAGACACGGAGGGCGGATAATGGAGAGTAGAAGTAGAAGTAGGAAGGGAAATGGGTAAGGAAAATAAAGAGTGGAAGAGGAGGAAGGAATATTAGAAGGATGAAAAAGGAGCATAGGATATATTGAGGGCGAGGGGAAAGAAGAGGAAGAAATACGTGGAGAAAGATTGAAAGCTTTGAACAGGACATTTTATTTTGTGTATCTTAAAAATAACAGAACAATGAAATATGTTAAGGCAATATGGTAGCATAATTCAATGTAATTGACATAATTAGCTAAATACTCGAAGTGATTTTCGTTATTTTTCATTACCAGAATATTTTGTCATTTCCTTGCCATTCACGATTATTTTAGTTTCCTTTATTGCCTCCGTCAACGAAGTTGGAAGGTGGTTATGTTTTTCCCCGTTTCTGTGTGTGTGTTTGTTTGTGAACAGCTTCCTGGCCACAATTTTAATTGTAGAGTAATGAAACTTGCAGGGATTAACTGTTATGTAAAATGCTGGAAATTATCAAATTTTGAAAGGTAGAAGTCAGCCCTATTTGATTCCTTTTTGAAATTTAAGAAATACACGCCAATTAATACATGTTAAGGTCAAAGGACATGTTAAGGTCAAAGGTCAAGGTCAAGTTCTATAAATAAGCTGCCATTGCGGAGGTCTACGCTTTACTGATTGTCCCTCTAGTTCTTTCTGTTATTCCAGATTTCTTTTTTAAACAGCTGATTTTTTCATGAGTGACAGTATTGTAACAATAAAATACATAATAATTATGTTAACTAAACTGTATTTACATTTGAATCCACGCATTTATGTAATCAATTCTTCATTAGAGCGAACTTTTTTTCACGAAATTTAAGAAGCTGTCGTTTTCTTTAAATACTCGTCAAATGATATATATATATATATATATATATATATATATATATATATATATATATATATATATATATTATATTATATTATATATATTATATATATTATACATATTTTATATATACAGTATGTATATATTATATATATATATATATTTATATATATATATATGTATATGTATATATATACACACATATATATATATAAATAAATTTATATATATATATAAATAAATAAATTTATATATATATATATATATATATATATATATATATATAAAATATCAAACAATTAGAAATTCTCTGAACCAAACTCAGTCTCTGATCTACACCAAATCTAATGAATAGTTATCTAGACCGGACAACATGATTGGCTATGACGTCATGAGTGGATGGAGCTTATTAAGCCCGGAATCTCTGCGGCGACTGTGTCTTTTTTAAAAAAAATCGTAATTGTCCTTTCATTAGTTGCCATGCAATTATCCAAATAGACAAAGAGACAAAAGCAAAGAAATAAAAGATGTAAAATCACGAATACAATGTAATCAGCCCCAGAAATCTAATCAATTGTTACGGATACAATATAATCACCACCAGAAACTAATCTATTGTTTCCTACAAGTAAAAGGGATCTTTTATGAAAATATCATAAAAGAATGATTAATACTTTGAGTTCTGCTTACTGACAGACATGTCGAGCTGCTGTGTGGGTTTAAAAATAACTGATTAAATTAAAAACAATGGTCTTAATTGCATTTTACTCACAAAAGCATAAAATGGAATAAAAAAAAGGTTGTCTGATAAGCTGATATCACTTAAATGCAGATTATGCTTTTTCTAAATATCAATGGTAATAATTCCTATTGTCTACATCAGTCTCGTTTTCTGCACACGAAATAAATTCATATTTTCCTCCCTCCTTTTTTCTGTAATTTCATGTGTCAAAAGAAATAATGAACTTCGATTTATTTTTACCCTAGCCTTTTTTTTTTTTTTTTTTTTTTTGACGGCTGGATAGACAAAATATGCTTTCCTCTATCATATATAATTTTCTTTTTTATTTCGGTTTTCATTTATTATCTATTTTCACTCGTTCCATTTCCTTGAATAATTTACTCGGATTGGGGAGAAAGTGTGTTATCACCTTGTGGCTGCTTAAATTTTCAACATAACCTGCATCGCACCGAGAGAGAGAGAGAGAGAGAGAGAGAGAGAGAGAGAGAGAGAGAGAGAGAGAGAGAGAGAGAGAGAGAGAGAGAGAGAGAGTCATCTTTCAAGATAGTTTTGATGATTGGTAATGTTCCATATGGAATTCTATTACCGTTCAAATAATATATTTTGTAACTTATAAAAAATGAAAAATAATTAAGTGAATAAGTATAACAAAGAATGTGAAAAAAAGAAAATTATACTGAATAAGTATAGAAAATCGTGATGTTAAGATGGAATAAGAATGTCTGTAACTAAATATGAAAAAAAGGTTTGGATTTTCTTCGTGCAATGAGTCTTAAGTAATATAATGACGTTTAGTAATTTTCGTTTCCTCGTCATAATTCTGTTTAATTGTCAACTTCTAGAATTTAATTCTCCAAAGTATAAAGTTATTCAAGATCAAAATTTAGAGGAGAGCCGTGATAAAGATGGTGGAGGTATTTGCTACCGTCATAAGATTAGACTATAGTCAATTTCTTTTAATGAGGCACATTTGATCTGACTCGCAGGAGTGCCCTTTTAGCTCGGAAAAGTTTCGTACTAGCTGATTGGTTAGAATTATGTCTAACCAATCAACTATAGTCCATTTCTTTTAGCGATGCATATTTGCACCGACTCGCGGCGGTGCCCTTTTAACTCGGAAAAGTTTCCGGATCGCTGATTGGTTAGAATGATCTTGTCCAACTAATCAGCGATCCGGAAACTTTTCCGAGCTAAAAGGGCACCGCTGCGAGTCGGTGCAAATATGCATCGCTAAAAGAAATGACTATAGTAGGAAAGTTTTTCGAGCTAAAAAGGCACATATAAGTCAGTACAAATATGCTCAAAAAAATTAGTATAGTTATTTGCCACCACGACCTTTAAATCTTATTGAACTGGAATCCGGTGATTACCATTTCAACGAAGGTGTTAAAACCTCGCAAGTGCTGCCTCCCTAGGGGAGATCTGATCATTCAGAAGCCTTAGAAGGGATTGATTGATAGGCCCTGAGATACAGATGGGAAACGGTTGGGATACATCGCCTACGGTGTTACGTGATGTATGAAATTGAGGCTCTCTTGTAGTTTTCCTCTTTCAGCTAGTCTCCCCTTGGTCAATTGGGATACAGCAGCCTAGGTAAGGTTAGGAAACCCTTGGTCAATTGGGATACAGCAGCCTAGGTAAGGTTAGGAAACCCTTGGTCAATTGGGATACAGCAGCCTAGGTTAGGTTGGGAAAGGCATGGTTAAGCTTAATCCCTTAATGACTAGAAGTCAGATAGCGCAAGTGGCAGGAGCTGCAAATTAATAAGAATTTCTAACTTTACTGTGACTTGAAAATTCATGCATTTGTGCGAGGCGCTAGTTATGTGATAACTGAGAGACGAGCTGAATGCAACTAAACTTTATTAAACAATCATCGAGTTTTTATACAGCGACTTGCGGGGAAGAACGTCACAAAGATACAGAGATGATAAAGCTTATGTTAGCATGGATACACAGGATAGTCTATTAACAGTGCGGGGGAGAGAGCGGTAAGATAAAAAATCAAAACTGTTATAGTGTACGAGCGTGTATGAAGCATGGGTGGTGCACATGCTACAATCCCTGATAAAAGGGTGGGGCAGCGTGGGCTTTATGCCCCAGTTCTAAAATGTTTATGCATATTAAGGAGAGAGTATTTGGGTCTTACACTATACTCAATTTTTTTAATGAGGCGCATTTGCACTGACTCGCAGCGGTGCCCTTTTAGCTCGGAAAAGTTTCCTGCTATCTGATTGGTTAGAATTATCCTGTCCAACCAATCAGCGAGCAGGAAACTTTTCCGAGCTAAAAGGGCACCCTTGCGAGTCCGTGCAAATTTGCCCCATTAAAAAGAATTGACTATAGGTATGCAGTGTCGCTTAAAGATAAACTTGCTTCTTCAATAAAATCTCGAGTTTGCCAATCCAATCGTACTGATCCCATGTCTAGATAAAAGAGGAGGGTTAACATTAAGGATGACTGTGTCTCAGATTGGCAATTGGTGTCAAGGACGGATCTAGAGGGGGGGTTAACGACGTCCTAACCCTCCCTCAAATTTTGAAAGTGCCCTTTCGAGTTTTCAAGAAGCCTTCTTGAGACCATTAAAGAACGAAGTGGTAGCCTATATTCTAAAAAGTAGACAACTGACATGACACAGTTATCACGGTAATGATTGTAAAAAAGTCTTGAGTTTCTTAACTCAGATCTATTTACATTTTCATAACAACAATTTATATTTTGGTTCTTCTCTAATAATATTGTCTATCCCATTAATTTTTGAGCAAATCGGTAAAGTGCCTTTTAAGTGATTACAGGTGCCCTTTTTTCCTTAACTCCCTCTCACTGAAAAGTCTGGATCCGTCCTTGAGGCTTTCTCCAAAGTCTTCTATGTAACTCCTTAATTGATAAGGAACTTTGATATCTCCAACTCTGTCTTACGTTTATACTCATAAGGAGCCGTCCTAAATCTTGCAGCCGGCCTTGGGTGTCAGATACATCTAGCAATGGGTTGTAATGCGACCGGGAGGTCTTTTTTTATTCAATTTCCCTTTTCAATGTATATTAATTAAATTCCCAGTAAGCATGATGTGAGAGTCCTATTATCATTATAACAGTTATTAACATTACTTTTATATTATTGATGTGGTGGCCGATGTGGTAACGTCCCTGGCTGGTGAACGCCAGACTGGGGTTCGAGTCCCGCTCAAACTTTTATTTTCTTTGGTCGCTGCAACTTCACCATCCTTGTGAGCTAAGGATGGGGTGTTTGGGGGAGCCTGTAGGCCTATCTGCTGGGTCATCAACAGCCGTTGCCTGACCCTCCTTGATCCTAGCTTAGGTGGAGAGGGGGCTTGGGCGCTGATCGTATGTATATATGGTCCAGTCTCTAGTGCATTGTCTTGCATGCAAGGGCATTGTCACTGTCCTTTGCCTTTACCATTCATGAGTGGCCTTTAAGCCTTTAAACCTTATCGTAATTTCTGTAAATGCTGTTTTAAAGGTTTTTAAGGTCACTCATGAATGGCAGAGGCAAGGGACAGTGACATTGCCCTAGCAATCGGGACAATACCCTAGAGACTGACCATATATTATATGATCAGCGCCCAAGCCTCCTCTCCACCCAAGCTAGGATCAAGGAGGATCAAGCAGTGGCTGCTGATGACTCGACAGATAGACCTATAGGCTCCCCCAAACCCCCCAACCTTGGCTCACAAGGATGGTAAGGTTGCAGACACTAATGGCATTAGCGAGTCTGAGCGGAACTCGAACCCCCTACTGGCAAACACCAGGCAGAGACGTTACCAATCAGGCCACTTTAAAGGTAATTATTAACGAGTGATGGGATAACGGCATTCCAGTGTTAATCTAATTGCTTCGATTAATAACTTCTACATTCCTGTATTAATTGAATCTCGTAGTATTGTGGTCATGCCAATAAATCGACCAGTGAAATGGGACATGATTTGATTCTTGCTTGACCTCTGCTACTTAAGCAATGAATGGGGTTCTTGGTTATTGGTTGACTGGGGTGGATCGCAGTGAAGCTATAGTTTATTGCAGAGGTTCAATCAGACAAGCAATGAAGTGTTTTTATCTCCTTCAATCCAAAAGATAATAAGAAAAATCAAACGGGAAAATAGATTGGGTGAGAGAGTGCCAAAGCTTTTATAGCAGTGTTTAAGAGACAATTATTGATGACCTATTTTTTTAGTACGATTTGTTTTGTTATATATCTGTTCATTATTATTATTATTATTATTTTTATTATTATTATTATTTTTATTATTATTATTATTGATGGCCTACTGTTTTGAGTACGTTTTGTTCTGTTATGTGTCTGTTTATTGATT
>NC_090741.1:41407745-41410245 GCF_036898095.1 Palaemon carinicauda | reverse complement strand
TTGAGATATATAGATGAAATTTAGAGTCAAAGCTTCTTATAGAAAAAAAAATTATGTATATTTGATGGAAATGAGAAGGGAAAATGTGGAAACTGTTGAAATGACTGCTTACCTAATAAATATGGAACAAAGCTGAACTCAGAAAAATCTAAGTACATCAATGTTGTAGAAAGGCTAGAGTAGGTGAAAACGTTGATAGGTAAATATAGAGGTTTTGCATTTAGAGTGAAGACAAGACAAAGAGATATTGGAAAAATTAGTATAATACGAAATTGTTATCCATGAAGATTGTGTTGAGATTAATGTATTACTGTTGTGCATTTTGGGTAGCTATAGAGCCCAATTGATGTGGAAATAATCTGCACTGCACATCATCCTTGATTTAGCAAGAAGCAATTACAGACCTCGCTCCGAGGAAGTGCACCCTGTGACGGGCCGAGAGAGGGTTGTGAACTCAAAGGCAGGATGCAATCAACTGAGTTATAATATTATAGAACACTCTCCTTTATATACAAAACCTCAAGGCAACAGGACATAACAAGTTTACAAGACAGACAATGTCACAGAGGAAAACCGGAGACGTGAATTTTCATGTTCGTTTTAGTGCGAGAGAAGAGCGCAGATACAAGCATAATATATACAATAGGAATTATGTACAATTGTGTGACACACAGTTGGTACAACCCTGTCATACAATTACTTAAAGGTTTAAATGATTAAAAGGCCGCTCATGAATGGCAGAGGCAAGGGACAGTCGCATATCTCTATCAAGCGGGACAGTGCCCTAGAGACTGACCATATATACGTATGGTCAGCGCCCAAGCCCACTCTCCACCCAAGGAGGGCCAGGCAATGGCTGCTGATGACTCACCAGATAGACCTATAGGCTCCCCCAAATCCCCCATCCTCAGTTCACTGGGATAGTGAGGTTGTAGCGACCAAAGGAACTAAAGAATTTGAGCGGAACTCGAACCCCAGTTTAGCGTTCACCAGTCAGAGACGTTACCTCATCGGCCACCACAATTTCTCCGGGAGTAACCAAACAGATAGTGTAGGAAGAGATGGCAAAAGTGGTGGGCGGGGCTAAACGCCTGAACTCGTTATGCAGTAAGCTTGTAGTTGGGTGTACTACTTCAGAGCGAGGTGTACCAGGAACTTTTGTGTCCAACTGTACATTTCCTTTTTTTTTTTTTTTTTTTTTTTTTTTTTTTTTTTTTTTTTTTTTTTTTTTTTTTTTTTTTTTCTCAATCCGAAGTCCCATTGTTAGTTAATCAATTTATTTATGACAAGATATACACACGCAATTTATAAACTTATTAAGTCCTCGACATACGGTATCAAGTTAACAGACAAACTTATTTTCGAGTTTTCTGCAAAACCGAACAGTTTATATCATGCTTTCAATACCAACAGTATTTTGTTACTTCCCTCATTTAACACTGAGTCAGTCAACCGTGACCTATTTTGCTTATTGTCAATTGGAGAACGGAACCGTTTAATAGCTCTAATTCAAGTTCACTCAGCTGAGGAAGTAAGTAGACGATTTGAGTTATAAATGTTTATTGGGAATGTTTGTTTTATAAATGTTTATTGGCAAAGTTTGTCGAATGAATGTTTGACAAGGTTTGCCGTATAAATGTCATCGGAAATGTTTGTCGTATGAATGTTTATTGACAATGTTTGTCGTATAAATGTTTATTTTGGGAATGTTTGTCCAATAAGAGTTTATTGGGAATGTTTGTCGTATAAATGTTTATTGATAATAATTTTCGTATGTGTATTGTGAATGTTTGCCGTACACATGTTTATTGGGAATGTTTTTGTCGTGTGAATGTTTGTGGCAATGTTTGTTGTATGAATGTGTATTGGTAATGTTTGTCTTATAAATATGTAGTGGGAATGTTTTTCGTACGTGTATTTTTTTTTCAAGAACTAAACCTAAAAATGAAAATTTTTATGGTAGCTATTTTTATTGCTGTAGATAGAGATAAAATTTCTTTGTTGATAGTGAAACAGGCATAGAAATTTAATATCGCCCCTTATCTAACCTGTAAGTTCTGAAATAGAATTGGAGTGTTGATCTTTAGTCTAGGGCTACCAAACCTTTCTGTTCTTCTGTGGCCGTGGGGAATTTATATAGATAGTCCTTTGTACACCTAAAATTGAGTAGGAAAAAAGAGATGTTCATTTGAATTGATATTGTGATATAATTCTATTATTTACACTTCAACACCTTCTAAACAATATTACAGACACCTCATTTGTCTCGAACTGTCGACCACTACGCGCTAGGACTCCTCGCTGCTGTGAGGAAGGACGCTGGTGACCGGTACAACGCATGAACATAAGCGGTGTCAGGAAGGGCAGCCGATCGGTACTACGGTCTACCCCAAAGCCAAAGTAAAGTCCTTCAAAAAGAAGGCAATCGTGCTTACCCCCACATAAATGGGGAAAAGCGCGTTAATAAAAGAAGTTATTATATTCAATCTCATAGCAGTAC
>NC_090741.1:41400432-41404745 GCF_036898095.1 Palaemon carinicauda | reverse complement strand
GGAATGGGGAGAAGGTGAAGAGGTTGATAGGTAAATATAGAGGTTTTGCATTTAGAGTGAAGGCAAGACAAAGAGATATTTAAAAAAATAAGTATAATACGAAATTGTTATCAATGAAGACCGAGATTATGTGTGGAGTTCAATGTGTTACTGTTGTGCATTCTGGGTAGCTATAGAGCCCAATTGATGTGGAAATAGTCTGCACTGCACATCATCCTTGATTTAGCTAGAAGCATTTACACACCTCTTTCCGAGGAAGTGTCATACAATTACTTAAAGGTTTAAATGATTTAAAGGCCGCTCATGAATGGCAGAGGTAAGGGACTGTCACATACCTCTAGCCAGTAGGACAGTGCCATAGAGACTGACCATATATACGTATGGTTAGCGCCCAAGCCCCTTCTCCACCCAAGCTAGGACCAAGGAGGGCCAGGTAATGGCTGCTGATGACTCAGCAGATAGACCTATAGGCTCTCCCAAATCCCCCATCCTCAGTTCACTGGGATAGTGAGGTTGCAGCGACCAAAGGAACTAACGATTTTGAGCGGGACTCGAATCCCAGTCTGGAGTTCACCAGTCAGGGACCTTACCATATCGGCCACCACAACTTTTCTAGGATTAACCAAACAGATAGTGTAGGAAGAGATGGCAGAAGTGGTGGGCGGGGCTAAACGCTTGAACTCGTTGGGCAGTAAGCTTGTAGATGGGTCTACTACTTCAGAGCGAGCTGTACCAGGAATTTTTGTGTCCAACTGTACATTTCCTTGTGTTTATATATATATATATATATATATATATATATATATATATATATATATATATATATATATATATATATATATATCTCCGAAGTCTCATTGTTAGTTAATCAATTTATTTGTGACAAGACATACACATGCAGTTTACAAACTTATTAAGTCCTCGACATACGGTATCAAGTTAACAGACAAACTTATTATCGAATTTTCTGCAAAACCGAACAGTTTATATCATGCTTTCAATACCAACAGTATTTTGTTACTTCCCTCATTTAACACTGAGTCAGTCAACCGTGACCTATTTTGCTTATTGTCAATTGGAGAACGGAACCGTGTAATAGCTCTAATTCAAGTTCACCCAACTGAGGAAGTAAGTAGACGATTTGAGTTATAAATGTTTATTGGGAGTGTTTGTTTTATAAATGTTTATTGGCAATGTTTGTCGAATGAATGTTTGACAAGGTTTGCCGTTTAAATGTCATCGGAAATGTTTGTCGTATGAATGTTTATTGACAATGTTTGTCGTATGAATGTTTATTGACAATGTTTGTCATATGAATGTTTATTGACAATGTTTGTCGTATGAATGTTTATTGACAATGTTTGTCGTATAAATGTTTTTTTTGGGAATGTTTGTCCAATAAGAGTTTATTGGGAATGTTTGTCGTATGAATGTTTATTGACAATGTTTGTCGTATGACTGTTTATTGACAATGTTTGTCGTATGAATGTTTATTGACAATGTTTGTCGTTTAAAAGTTCATTTGGGAATGTTTGTCCAATAAGAGTTTATTGGGAATGTTTGTCGTATGAATGTTTATTGACAATGTTTGTCGTATGAATGTTTGTTGACAATGTTTGTCGTTTAAAAGTTTGTTTGGGAATGTTTATCCAATAAGAGTTTATTGGGAATGTTTGTCGTATAAATGTTCATTGATAATAATTTTCGTATGTGTATTGTGAATGTTTGCCTTATACATGTTTATTGGGAATGTTTGCCGTATGAATGTTTATGGCAATGTTTATCGTATAAATGTTCATGGAAATGTTTGTCGTATAAATGTTTATTGGCAATACTTGTCGTATAAATGTGTATTGGTAATGTTTGTCGTATAAATATGTAGTGGGAATGTTTTTCGTACGTGTATTTTTTTTTTCA
This sequence comes from Palaemon carinicauda, assembly GCF_036898095.1. Taxonomy (NCBI): domain Eukaryota; kingdom Metazoa; phylum Arthropoda; class Malacostraca; order Decapoda; family Palaemonidae; genus Palaemon; species Palaemon carinicauda. The sequence goes on along the minus strand of NC_090741.1, from coordinate 41,402,828 downwards.
AGAACTAAACCTAAAAATGAAAATTTTAATGGTAGCTATTTTATTGCTGTAGATAGAGATATAGTTTCTTTTTTAATAGTGAAACAGGCATAGAAATAACAATATCGCCCCTTATAGGTAGTAGGTTGGTTAGGGCACCAGCCGGCCGTTGAGATACTACCGCTAGAGAGTTATGGGGTCCTTTGACTGGCTAGACAGTACTACATTGGATCTTTCTCTCTGGTTACGGTTCTATCCCTTTGTCTACACAGACACCGAATAGTCTGGCCTATTCTTTACAGATTCTCTTCTGTCCTCATACACCTGGCAACACTGAGATTACCAAACAATTCTTCTTCACCCAAGGGGTTAACTACTACAATGTGATTGTTCAGTGGCTACTTTAGCTATGGTAAGCAGCTCTTCTAGGAGAAGGACACTACAAAATCAAACCATTGTTCTCTAGTCTTGGGTAGTGCCATAGCCTCTGTACCATGGTCTTCCACTATCTTGGCTTAGAGTTCTCTTGCTTGAGGGTGTACTCGGGCACACTGTTCTGTCTAGTTTCTCTTCCTCTTGTTTTGTTAAGGTTTTTGTGGTTTATCTAGGAAATGTTTATTTCAATGTTTTTACTGTTCTTAAAATGTTTTATTTTTCCTTGTTTCCTTTCCTCACTGGGCTATTTTCCCTGTTGGGGCCCCTGGGCTTATAGCATCCTGCTTTTCCAACAAGGGTTGTAGCTGAGCATTTGATAATAATAATAATGATAATATCTAACCTGTAAGTTCTGAAATAGAACTGGAGTGCTGATCTTTAGTCCAGGGCTACCAAACCTTTCTGTTCTTCTGTGGAGAATTTTTATAGATAGTCCTGTGTACACCTAAAATTGAGTAGGAAAAAGAGATGTTCATTTGAATTGATATTGTGATATAATTCTATTATTCACACTCCAACACCTTCTAAAAACATAATAGACACCTCATTTGTCTCGTACTGTCGACCACTCCGCGCTAGGACTCCTTGCTACTGGGAGGAAGGACGCTGGTGACTGGTACAGAACGGGAACATACACTCCCGGGGTCTAAGGCGATGTCAGGCAGGGCAACCGATCGGTACTACGGTATAGGCAAAGCAAAGTCTTTCAGAATGAAGGCAGCTGGGCTTACCCCATATAAATGGGGAAAAGTGCGTTAATAAAAGAGTTATTAGATTCAATCTCATAGCAGTACTCTCTTTGCTCTTAGATCCAATGTACCCGCTAAAGAGTAAAAATGTACCACTGTGGGTACGTGTACCTCTGGTTAGGAACCCTTGATCTTTACCTTTGAATTAGAAGTGAAACCGAACTTAGAACTTGTTTCTTATCATCTTGAAAATAGAAGTGAAACAAACTTTAGAAGGAACAAAATATTGATCTTCGACTTGAATATAGAAACGAAATTGAATTAGATGTCGATTGGAAACCTTAATATCGAGAATTAAGGGCGGTGGTAGCCGATGTGGTAACGTCCCTGATTGGTGAACGCCAGACTGGGGTTCGGGGCCCGTTCAAACTCGTTAGTTTCTTTGGTCGTTGCAATCTCACCATCCTTGTAACCTAAGGATGGGGGCTTTGGGGGATCCTGTAGGTCTATCTGCTGAGTCATCAGCAGCCATTGCCTGGCCCTCCTTGATCCTAGCTTGGATGGAAAGGGGGCTTGGACGCTGATCATATGTATGTATGGTCAGTCTCCAGGGCATTGTCCTATTCGATAGGGCAATGTCACCGTCCCTTGCCTCTGCCATTCATGAGCGGCCTTTAAACCTATAAACGTTTAAACCAAAATATTAATTGTAATATAATTATAGTCCATTTCTTTTAGCGAGGCAGATTCGCACAGACTCGCAACGGTGCCCTTTTAGCTCGGAAAAGTTTCCTGATTGCTGATTGGTTAGAATTATCTTGTCCAACCAATCAGCGATCAGGAAACTTTTCCGAGCTAAAAGGGCACCGCTGCGAGTCGGTGCAAATATGCCTCGCTAAAAGAAATGGACTATAGATGGTCGATCCTCATTTTGAAAATTATTAAAAGAATTTTAGATTTCCTTCAACGTGTGATGATTAGTGTAGCAAAATCCTTCTTTTACCTTATAATTAGAGAGAAGTTTTAATCATCCTGTTAAGGTTGAAAGTGAAATAAGATTAAAAGGTTTGCCTGTACCATGTAATTAATTACGAGTCAGTATGTCAATACCTGGAATTGATAAAAAACAATATTAATCATTAATCATTAGCTTGGGTTCAGAAGTGAATAGAATTAGAATGTCAATATTTATGGGACAATTGAAAGTGAAATAGTGTGAATTGAATAAAAATGTTGATCATGATATTGGAATTAGGAATTATTATTATTATTATTATTATTATTATTATTATT
>NC_090741.1:41390432-41392932 GCF_036898095.1 Palaemon carinicauda | reverse complement strand
CTAAATGGAAAATCATGATTTAAGGATCCGTCAGTAAATAGGAAACTGAGGAGATAGCGTCTAATCCCATGGAGGAAAATTTTATTCACCTATAAAGGAAAAATCTACCTTTTTTGAGAAATGTTTTCACTTATTAAATAACATCTTCGTTGCCTATTCCCTTAATATTCCTTTCTTATCGAGGGAAATACTCTTCCCCTATGGAGAAAATTCCGTTACTTTGAAAGAAAATAATCCTCCCTTGTAAGGAAGTTCCTGAGAGGGGAATATTCTTCCTCATTCGGGGAGGAAAATTTCCTTTGCCTGTATAGAAAATTTCCCTTGCCTACATGGGAAAATTTCGCACCCCATTATTGAAAACAATCCTTCAACTAATGTAAATTGTATATCGAGAGAAGAAAATCATTTCAAGAAAAGTCTCATTTCATTCACTAAGGAAATTTCTCCGTACTCCTTGCAGGAAAGTTTCTCCCCGTTCAAGATATCTCTCTCTCCCCCCTCCCCCCCTCCACCACCATCCCAACATTTTACCTTCCGAAAACCAAGTTACATCATATGTAAATGGATCCACCACTGCCTTCAAGCAACGCGCGTTCGGCATTTAGGGTGATTTCGCCATTTGTTTCGCAAGCAAATCCTGTCTTAGTAGAATGCAGATGAGCTGGACGTCACTGATCCTTAGTTCCGGTAATTAATTTTGAAACTCTACGGTCTTCGTGCGCCCAGATTAAGCGATTTGGCTTAAATCAGTCTGGTGATACTGTTGCATAATTGCTTTTATTCCCACTTACATTCGTGGGGGGGGGGGGTGGTTGCAATGATTAATTGGAAGATTTGCCGAATCTTGGGTAATTACGTGAGATATTATCCATTGTATATCTGTTACTGTCAGTGTGTTGTTAAAACATATGCATGGATAGAAGAGAGTAGAGACACATTTAGATATGTGTATATACAGGCATATGCGTGTACGTCTTATGTTTTATGAAATTACAGATGCTTATCACAGCTCTCTCTCTCTCTCTCTCTCTCTCTCTCTCTCTCTCTCTCTCTCTCTCTCTCTCTCTCTCTCTCCTGTATATACATACATATATACACACGAATATATACATATATATTGTATATGTATATATAAATATATATGTGTGTGTGTGCGTGCGTGTGTGTGGATATATATATATATATATATATATATATATATATATATATATATATATAAATATATATAAATATATATATATAAATATATATATATAAATATATATATATATATATATGTATATATATATATATATATATATATATATATATATATATATATGTATGTATGTATGTGTGTTTATATATGAGAGAGAGAGAGAGAGAGAGAGAGAGAGAGAGAGAGAGAGAGAGAGAGAGAGAGAGAGAGAGAGAGAGAGAGTAATTCATTGTAAATAGATTGACAAAGTAAAGGATGTAACAAAGCCTTTTTAAGGGTTCGAAGAATGTTACCATAACCATCCTTTGCCATCATAAGGCCTATTTAGTACTCCTCCGCTTATAACAGAAGTCGCCACAAATATTGCAATGCCTAAAAAGACTGTTTATAGATCCTCTATAAATACCAATCAAATTAGATAATCTGTAAAGATTCAAGAAGTGGAAATTGAAGGAATAAACTGTAATGGACCCCAAGTGTATGTATAGGAAACAATGTCTAAATAAGCTTGTTTACAAAATTTGATGAATTATACGATATCAGCAGTTTCTATTTTAGTTAGATAAAGTCGTGAAATGTGTTTTTTTTTATATCGTAATGGATTTTGTGTATTTATATTGTTGAATAGACTTACGGACATTTTCCATTTCAAAAGTTTTTTTCCATCACAAACTCAACGATCTTGGGAAGATTGTATATACCATAGTCTCCATGGGAAATGCTCAACTTAACAATGTCATATACTTTTTATAATATGGCAATAAACCAATAAACTCCTTTTAGTTATGGCACCTGCAGTTTTTAGGGACGAACGGTCTAACAATAATACGGTCGCCATGTTGCTTTTTTTTTAAGTTATCAACTGTCGTTATTTCCCCTTAACAAATGAAGGCGGTTTTTCAGGGCATGTTTATTTTTATCCGATAGATGGCCTCAGTGTTCCAAAATATGAGTGATTGGGTTGGAAAAGTGGAAATAGCTTGGAACGACCCTGGATAGGTGTGTTGAATTCGAAATTTTAGAAAAGAGTAGTGATTAAGACCGTGAAAAAATGCTTATAAGATTGTTTCAAGGTCAGGATAGATATATATTAGTGGTGTAATGTGTGTAGGGGTTGGGCTTACTGCCTGTGAATCATAGCTGTGTATTTGAAGTGACTTGTGCTGTGGAAGAGATTAGCATATACCGGGTAGTCTTCTTTCAGTACATACAAACATGGTAGTTTATATATATATATATATATATATATATATATATATATATATATATATATATATATATATATATATGTGTGTGTGTGGG
>NC_090741.1:41372932-41385432 GCF_036898095.1 Palaemon carinicauda | reverse complement strand
AAAATGATGTGTGACATTTAAGTGTATTTTACGTTTTAATAGGCAATTATCGCTTGCAGTGCTTATCTTGGACCAAGCATTTGTGGCTGATATAATTTTCCAACTTGAATGAAAAGAAATCGCTTATTTAGCATTAAAATATAAATGCCATTTTAACGCAGGAGCGGATAAAAAAAAAAAAAAAAAAGGCGATGGCAACTCTTGGGAGTCCCGGGGATAAACTACTAGTGATTTTCATCTCAGCCTCAGTCGAGTGCGAGACCCCGTCGCGTAAGGTCTGTGCCGCTCTTCGCTTGTGTCGCCTCTTGAGTTGAGCTTCGATATCAACTCGTTCCTTTTTTCTGCCCAAAATTTTATGGTTTTTAAGTGATGATGCAGAGGTTTTTTGATGGACATTTACAGTGAATCAGTGAGTGAAATATCTGTCGATCGTATGAGTGTTGGAAAATAACGTTGATTTTTTTCCAGTGTGGATTACGTTAACCTTGTGTGTGTCTTCGTATGGATTTGTGCGTCTCTAACCGGTCTTCATAATGGATACGCCGACCCATATTTTCTCGTGTGTGGAGTAAGGTGAGCAATTCGCCAAGAGTTTTAACTAATTTATAGTATTTCCATAGCAATTTGCTAAGTTAAAAAAATACCAATATGTATAGTTATTCGTTTTTTTTTTCATAGCAATGTTAAAGTTTTTGTAGTTTATATAGGAAATATTTATTTTCATGTTACTGTTCTTAAAATATTTCATTTTTCCTTGTTTCCTTTCCTCACTGGGCTATTTTCCCAGTTGGGGTCCCTGGGCTTATAGCATCCTGCTTTTCCAACTAGGGTTGTAGCTTAGCAATTGATAATAATAATAATCTACCAAGTTGAATAGAATTAAAGTGATTTGATTCTCTCCATGCAACGGTTTTGCCAGATTTCTCTTGGTTTTTGTGCCATGAGATTTTTACGATATTTGAAAGTTTTACCAATAGATTTCTTCCTCTTCCATTGTTTATGTTTTCACCGTAATGTATAGACCAAACAAAAAGTTTTAAGAATGTTTAGACCTACTTATGGTATGCAGTTGTTAGCAGGAAGATTTTGCGTAGGCCTAATGTAAACAATAACGATATATCGGCTCACTTACAATAAGTAAACTTATTTTAGGCTTGTTTCAATAATTGTGTTAAATTGAATTGATGCTTTATAATTTAGATATTGAGATATTGAAAGAATCATCCTGTTAACGTGAGAAGATTTGATAAGAAGAGTAATAGATTATATATATATATATATATATTTCCTTATTTCCTTTCCTCACTGGGCTATTTTTCCCTATTGGAGCCCTTGGGCTTATAGCATCTTGCTTTACCAACTAGGGTTGTAGCTTGGCTGGTAATAATATATATATATATATATATATATATATATATATATATATATATATATATATATATATATATAGTATCCTTAATATTTGGTTTCGGTGGATTTTTTCAAGTATGAAGTTTTAAAATGTTATTTAAAAAAATCAGTATTAAAATGGTAAAATCACATTTCTCTAGCTTATCAATTTCATTATTAATGAGAGTAATAATTTAGAACGATTGATGGACTCCAATATTATAACTTCTTGGCGTATAGGTCTAGCCTCTTTAGCGACCGTACCACAATTTTGTTGTTTTTTTCTAATGCAACAAGAATTTCCGTATTGCATAGAAGTTTGTTTTTATTTTCTTTGGTGTCTTTTTATGAGGCTTGTTTTACGTGCCTTCTTCTCGTCATACTGGAACTAGTGTTTTATTATTGTATTTTGTATATATTTATTTCCGTATCAGTGATGATGAGTTATTCCCTTTTCTTATTGAAATTACATGTTTTTGTTCCACTTGATACTTGTTTCTTATGTAGTTTCTGTAATATATATATATATATATATATATATATATATATATATATATATATATATATATATATATATATATATATATATACAGTATGTATAACGTGCATGTAGTTAATAAGTTTATTTATTGTATAGCAAGTGAATTTGTAGGCCGATGTTTTGGTGGGAGTGTCGTGAGCATCGAGCTGAAAAACTCTTAGGTTAAAATAAAATTCAACAGCTAATGTTTATCAGTTATAGATGAACTAGTAGTGTAACTACTTGCTTGAGAAGCTCGTTGGGTTTTGCAAGGCTCGTGATTTGATCCCAAACTATCCTGCTAGTTGTTTCAGGTGTAGTTAGCGACCAGCTTTTGTTGGAATTCATGGGACGAACAATTCCATCAGAGAAGGGAAAACTTAATCACTAGAAAAGATAAATCGAATATAGATAGCTGGATAGATTTTCGGTATTACGACAACGGAGATTCAGGTGTACGAGTTATCTCGATCTAAATATATTCATTGAGCTTCATTCTAGGCGAGTTTCATGGGCAAGAAACGAGGTTTACTGGAGAATTAATTTGATGAATGCGGGAGCAAGAAATGATTTAATACAGTAGGGAAATGAGAGTTGAACTGCACGCTATTTTAGTTACATCGATTTGAAATGTGTCACTTAGGCCTAGTTTTAGGCTAAGAAGTAAAAACTATGACATATATAAATATATATATATATATATATATATATATATATATATATATATATATATATATATATATATATATATATATATATATGAGAGAGAGAGAGAGAGAGAGAGACTCCCTCACTCTTAAAAGTAATTACTTCTATATATAAGTGATTTGATGAGGCACCGGTTCCTGGCATACCAGAAGTGTCAAACAGGAGCTCAGCGTTATGAGGCCACGATATCTGTCCCAATTATTTGGTGTTTTGGTTTTGTATTGTGGAATTAAACTTATTTATGGTGAATGTATAACGTCTATTATTGAGAAGTGATTTTGATGTGTGCAATATGCAGTATGGTATTAGGTTTTGGAATATAGGCCTAGCCTGAGCAATATCGTAGCTTATTCACAGGATATATGCGTTAAGAGTAGCCTATCATCTAGTCAACTGGCTTGTGCAGGTTTGATTTCTGCGGTTTACAACGGTCTTTGATTCAAATTTCTTATTAGTAGCAGTGTTAAAAAGTAGCTTGACGTGACCCAGGGGCCATGTTTTGGGAAACTTAACAATGATAATTACAACACGACAGAGTTTGCGATGTTGATCTAATGGGAAGAGAATTATTATCAATTTTATTACTATTACTAACAGAACTTTGGACGAATGTTGTTTATTATGAGATCGGCATTGTCCCTCGTTGATGTTGCTCACTATCACGCAGTTCACTGTAATGTTGCTATATTTAACAGTATATTTAAAAAGGCTACATGAACAACCCTAGTTGGAAAAGCAGGATGCTATAAGCCCAAGGGCTCTAAGAGGGAAAAATAGCCCAGTGAGGAAACGGAACAAGGAAATAAACAAACTACAAGAAAGTAATGAACGATAAAAAAAATAAGTAAAAAAAGAGTATTTTAAGAATAGCAACAACAATAGATTGGATCTTTAGTATATAAACAATAAAAACTTCAAAAAACAAGAGGAAGAAAAACTAGATAGAATAGCATGCCCGAGTGTACCCTCAAACAGAACTCTAACCCATGACAGTGAAGGACCATGGTACAGAGGCAATGGCACTACCCAAGATTAGAGAACGATGGTTTGATGCGCCAAACTAAAGGCTGAAAGTTATGCTGGTGGTGTGTCTATCTTTACTAATTGCTATGTCAACTCGGTGATTCTAGATAGTTCTATACTGCGTTTAGTTTTGTATTAATCAAACACTTACTACAGAAAAATTATATCAAGGATCTACAGACGTCTGTTGTATGCTGCGCAAGGCTTTCTGTAAGCTGACATTCACACGGAATGAAAGAGCGGAAAACCAAAGGCTTAAATATATGCTGTTGGTTTGTCTGTCTCTACTAATTGCAATACCAACTCGGTTATTCTATATAGTTCTGTATCGCCTTTAGTTTTTTTTTTTTTTTTTTTTTCATTGATTAAACACTTACTACAGTAAAATGTCATCAAGGATCTGGTTATGTGCATCGCAAGGCATGTTTGTGAGGTAACGACCTCAGGGAAAGTGTGATTTGTTAGAAACATTTCTTCATGTTATCATTGCTGGATAAATCTACCATTTAACAAATCAATGTGACAATGAAAGTGATAATATCAATACATCGATATTGCATTTTATTCACTGACGGTTGGATGCAGAGTGTATTACCCCACGCGTCACCAGATTTTGTCATATTGATCGCAAGTATTATTGTTATTATTATTACTACTACTAGCTAAGCCACAACCCTAATTGGAAAAGCAAGATGCTATAAACCCAAGGGCTTCAACAGGGAAAGAAAGCCCAGTGAGGAATTTAAATAAAGAAATAAATAGATGATACAAGAAGTAATGAACAATATAAATAAAATGTTTTAAAAACATCAACAACATTAAAACACATATTTCATATATAAACTATAAAAAGAGACATATCAGCATGTTCAACATGACATTTGCTGCAAGTTTGAACTTTTGTAGGTCTACCGATTCAACTACCAAATTAGGAAGATCGTTCATTTATTGAGGAAAAACACAACAATGAAAAATAAGGTAGAAAAGGTATCAAATGAATAGACGAATACGCTAATAACTATAAGTATGTGCGCACACAAGCAATTTACCTAATTTGTGTTTCCTCGTAGCTAGGGAATGCATCAATATCTTGATTCATAACTTTTTTGGCCGAAACATTTATAGAGTATTTCAGGTGATACGGTCACGTGACTCCTCATATTATGGATCTAAATATTTGGGTAATGTATCAATATCTTGATTCATAACTTTTTTTTTTTTGCCGGAACCTTATGGAGTATTTCAGGTGATACGGTCACGTGACTCCTCATATTATGGATGTAAATATTTGGGTAAGATTATCGATTTCAAATTATGTACTTGATTCCAAAAAAAAATTGTCTGTTTTGCCTGGTCACGCGAACTTTGCATTTTGTCTGGATTGTCGTTTGCAATTTTTTTCTGCTACCTAGACTGAAGAAACGCTAAATATTTTTGCAGGGACTGGCTTTGTTGATTATTGAGTGAGGGAATACGAGGCGATTATGTCCATGCTTGAGATCGTATTTGCTATTAACACCCAGAAAAATGCATGATGATAAAGTCTTTGCGGTGCTGTTATTGTTATTACTTTCTAAGCTACAGCCCATGTTGGAAAAACAAGATACTATGAGACCAAGGGCTCCAGCGGGGAAAATTAGTCTAGTTAGAGAAGGAGAGTCTTTGGGGTTGTTGTTGTTGTTATTATTATTATTATTACTTGCTAAGCTACAACCCATGCTGGTAAAGTAGGATGCTATAAGACCAAGGGCTCCAGCAGGGAAAAAATAGTTCACAGAGATGAGGAAATAAAGAAATAAACTACAAGGGAAAGTCTTTGCTAAGCAACAACCTTTGTTGGAAAAAACAAGATACTATAAGACCAAGGGCTCCAGCAGGGAAAAAATAGTCCAGCGAGAGAAGGAAATAAGTAAACTACAAGGGAAAGTCTTTGCGATGTTGTTGTTATTACTTGCTAAGCTACAATCCATGTTGGAAAAGCAGGATGCCATAAGACAAAGGGCCAAAGCAAGGAAAAATGTGCAGAGGGAGAAGGAAATAAATAAACTACAAGGGAAAGTCTTTGCAATGTTGTTGTTATTATTATTATTATTACTTGCTAAGCTACGACCCTTGTTGGAAAAGCAGGATGCTATAAGCCCAAGTGCTCCATCAGGGGAAAAAAATAGTCCAGCGAGAGAAGTAAATAAGGAAATAAATGAACTACAGGGGAAGTAATGAACAATATAAAACATTTTAAGAGCAGTAACATTAAAATAGATCTTCCATACATAAATATAAACTATTGCATGCAAGATTGTATATGCAATTTCCGTTTGTTAATTCGTTAGATAATGTTAAGGTTGAGGCGTAATGACACTCGTGTGATGTTCCATTGCTATGTTTTTTTTTTTTTTTTAAGAAACGGCATTCGAATAATGTTACGTGCGATATTTCCTTGCGCTAGCCGGGTTCGCAAATTGTTCTTGTTACCTATTAGGACTGAGGCTGAACGCGAGATGATTTGTGTCTTTGCACTTTGGTATTTGAAAGGAAAAAATATTTGTATATCTGACTTAACTCTGTTCTGAACTCCCCTTGCAAATTCATGTTTTTTTTTTTTTTTTTTTGGGGGGGGGGGGTCGTGTGAATACTAAAGGTGAAGGTCGGTTTTGTGTCCTTGTCAGATTTGTTTTGCAAATTTTTATTTAGTTCAATAATGTTTTTGTTGAGTTCAGCTAAGAGTTATTTAAAGGAAGAAACGCAAAATGAAATACGTCTCTTCTCATCCGATTCTGACATGATTTAATTGAATGTTTTTATTTATTTTTGTTTTTAGTGCTGGGATTCCTGGTGATATGTGATTTTGTGCCATGATATATTTGTTATATCTTCTATTTTTTTTTTTAGAAATTGTATTTCAAAATTGTTTTTACTTCACCTATGCTAAGAGTGGATGTCTCGTAGCTTAAGTTATGTCTTTGCATTTTCTTGTTTATAGTAATTGTTTTGATCTATTTTCCTAAGACTGAAAAAGGCATTTTTAAAACAGACAAGAAATTATTTAAGTAATTTTCACAATGATGGGCACTGTAACAAAACTTTACAAAAGTAATTCACCCCGAATTACCTTTGGAGCGTTTTGTTACAATGTCAGTGCGTGGTAAAAATTACTTTTCTTGTATAATTTGTTTATAACAAATAGGCCTAGTTATTTTTCCATTTTTTTCCTTGACTTTGCATCGTCTTTATTTTGTATCGCTTTCGCTATTTTTTATTTTTCCACTGTGTTTTGAATATTTCTTGTAACTCCATTATTTTCCCACTATATTATCCTTGATATTTCTTCCCACTTTTGATTGTTCGTTATCTAGTTCCTTCTGAATTTGTTTTATTGATCTGTCTTTTATCTTTATTATTGCTGCGGTTTTATTCGTCGGCTGTTGTTCCATGTTGGATATAGTGTGGTCACTTTTGGAGATTTGAATGCCTTGATTTTCCGTCTCATTATTATTATTATTATTATTATTGTTTTTGTTGTTTTTGTCATGGATCTCGAGGTAAACTTGACTTATTTTATGATGAATGTAATCTACATTTAGTATTGATGATTTTAAGTATTATATCGATTGACATCTTACAATTTTGGTTTGTATGAATTGATCATGGTTATATAATTTTTTTTATGGGGGGGGGGGGTTGCTGTTTGTTATTACTGTTGAGGTATTGATGATGACAGTAACATACTCATCCGCCTCTCTCGGTAATTATCATATCAAGTACACACTGGAAATACCAAGGAAAGACCACTTAAGTGCACTTATACGGGTCAACTTTTCTTCTTATAAAGTGAACTTCTCATAACTTTTCCAGTTAATAGAAATATATTTTTAATTAACATCCCGGGTTCGAATCCTGAGTGAGGCACGCTTTTGTAGAATAACTGCAGTGTTGTCTATTGGAATACGAAGATAACTTATGTATCCTGTAGTTAGTTAACTGTGGTTGATAGGTATTAAGCTGCAAAACATGGATGAGGCTAGTTAGTAGCACCCTCTTGAGATAGGGGTGGCTCCATAGAAAATCAAGACGACTGTTACTGCTGTCATGGCCTTCCTGAAATTAATGTAGGAAGAATAAAGCACCGATTATTATTATTATTGTTTCTGTTTATTCATTCATATATAACGAACTAAAAAGCAGCTTTTAACAAATAAGTGCAGAAATAAAGGAAAAAAGCCGTTTACGAATAAGTAAATTGGTTTTAATGGCATTGTCGGCGTATTTTTATAAATAGCCTGGTGTTAGAAATTGCTGTCCCATTTAAAGGAGATATGTGGCACACAACGAGGTTCTTTATTTGTTTTGTTTTGAGTTTGGTGGCTGTTCCTCTTCCCGATTTCACGGAGACGGCATTGTATTGGAAACAAATTCTCTCTCTCTCTCTCTCTCTCTCTCTCTCTCTCTCTCTCTCTCTCTCTCTCTCTCTCTCTCATTGAACTTTATTCAATGACGATTATTATTTCTTATATTGTGTTAGTTATTCGTATTGTTGGCCTAGCTGTTAGTTGTATGGGTCTATAAGTATTAAGCTCTTAATTACTAAGGTATCTGATGAAGGGGGGTTGGAGCCCCCTTAGTTGGATTGAGAACTACCCCCCCTAGTCACTGCCCCCAGTTTTTTTCGTACTACACAAGGCCAATACAGACCTTACACTGCATATTTTTTTTTTCTTTTTACGAATTTTCGGTTTTGGGGTCTGTGTTATTATTCTTTATTATTTGAATACTATTCCCCATCACATTGGTTTACTACATAGGTGTGTATATACATTATATGATTAAACATACAATGTAGTGATATTTGTTACAAATATTATATATACACATTATATATATTTTATAGATTATGTATATATATATATATATATATATGCATATATATATATATATATATATATATATATATGCATATATATATATATATATATATATATATATATATATATATATATATGTATGTATATATATATTATATAATCTTCCATTGCAAAATCCATTTTAAAATATAACGAGTAAAGGGTTCAAAGCGGGCGAAAGGCTAAAGGAAACTGTTTAAAAATACTATTGTATGATGATAGTGACACGGGATACGTTCCTGTCGATGAAGTTAGATTAAAGACGATGCAACATTCACTCTCTCTCTCTCTCTCTCTCTCTCTCTCTCTCTCTCTCTCTCTCTCTCTCTCTCTCTCTCATTGCACAGATGAAAACTAACAGGTATGAGTATCTCTCACAATGTTGAAATATATGTTCTCTCTCTCTCTCTCTCTCTCTCTCTCTCTCTCATTGCACAGATGAAAACTAACAGGTACGAGTATCTCACAATGTTGGAATATATGTTCTCTCTCCCTCCCTCTCTCTCTCTCTCTCTCTCTCTCTCTCTCTCTCTCATTGCACAGATGAAAACTAACAGGTATGAGTATCTCTCACAATGTTGGAATATATGTTCTCTCTCCCTCTCTCTCTTTCTCTCTCTCTCTCTCTCTCTCTCTCTCTCTCTCTCTCTCTCTCATTGCACAGATGAAAACTAACAGGTACGAGTATCTCTCACAAAGTTGAAATATATGTTCTCTCTCTCTCTCTCTCTCTCTCTCTCTCTCTCTCTCGCTTCCTAGTTTAGTTTATTATAAATGTATAGTGTAAAATGAAAGCAAAATGATAATACAACATAATTAAAAGTTTCCGTACATTTCAATGTGCAATGGTAAATGTGACGATGAATAATACTACTCAAAGGATAAAATTGATGGCCGCTTATAAAGTCAATTATCCACCCGATTAAACAGTTTTCCATACATTATACATCATGAATTTTTAAATTCTTGTTTTTCGCTCTGATTTTAGAATAGTTTTTTCCCATTTTAAGAGGCGGTTTTGGTATTAAGTCTTTAGGCCTATATAGCTTATATATGAAATGTCTGTTTTAATGGTGTTAAAGTTTTTGAAATATTTTATTTTAATTATTTATTACTTATATCGTTTATTCATTTACTTATTTCCTGTCCTCACTGGGCTGTTTTTTCCCTGTTGGAGCCTTTGGGCTTATAGCATCTTGCTTTTCCAACTAGGGTTGTAGCTTAGCTAGTAACAATAATAATAGTAATAATGATATTAATAATAATTACTTTTAAATTGAAGTACAATGTAATAAAATCCACAATAACCACAGTCCCGAAGAAGTAATTGTTTAATATCCTACAAATCTCTTGTATAGGATGTAAATCATCCCGTTTAGGATGTAACTTTTTACCACCTCCGTCTGTGTAATCCAAGGAAGTCCTCTTTTGATTCCCCACTCCCCTTGCGAAGTCCAAAGCAGTCCTTTTGTAATCTCCCACCTCTCCTCCAGTACAGTCTAAAAGAAGTCCTTCTCATCTCTGTATGTAACCTACCTTACCCTCATCCAATCACTCATCCTTCCTATCAAGTTCCAAGAAGTCCTCCCCCTTAAATCTAAACGAAGCCACCCCCCACCCCCTTCCTCCTCCTATCATCCCCCAAAACCCTCAAGAAGTCAAGCTCGAATTGTAAAGAAATTCTCTTCCTTAAAAAATCCCTGAGATGTTAACCCCTACCTCCATATCTCTCCCCTCCCCCCTGAAATGGCTTCCCCCACCCCACCCCACCCCACCTCCTTCCATAAGGAGCCCGTGTCCCTCAGATGATGTCCTGTTGCGTGATTCCCTGAGACGCTCCCTTAAAAGTTTAATAATACCCTCGGGGACACTAGGTTCGGATTGCGTGCGAAAGCTAGCGTGTGCAAGAGATACAGATACGACGCGAGAGGAACAGAGAAGAGAGAGAGAGAGAGGGATATTTGTTCAGGTTCTTTGGGAATTGTTTCTTTTTTCTGTTCAATCTTGTCTTTAATTGAACTGAGAGAGGGAGAGAGAGAGAGAGATAAATTTCTTCAGTTCTTTTCAAGGTGTACATGTTTTTGTTATTGTTCTCGTAATTAAAGATAAAACGCGAGATGTTAGGAGACATTTCCTTATTATAGTTCGCTGTTTACAGTCTCGGCTGGCAATCTAAGGATCCCCGAGCGAATTTCTGACCGTACAAGGTGGCATTATGCAAGGTCTATATATTTAGACCTTGGTATGATGTACCTGGTTGCTAGTCGACCGTTGCCGCAGCTAGGATGACGAAAGAAAGAGGGTGGGTCGCAACTAGGATGGAATCAGATAATATGAAAGAGGAAAGAATAAGCTATACATGTGGTTCTGTATGTCAGTCAAAGACAATTGTTTACCATCGTAACATAAAGGTACGACTGAGGTAACCGTAATTCCTAGGGGTGGAGCCATTCAAAATATACGGTATTCTCCAAAAGCACTTAGGGAGACATTGTTTTAAGTTGCTAAGAATGTGGGAGACGTCGTTTTAAAGTGGTAACAATGTGGTAGACATCGTTTATGGTGGTGAAAATGTAGGAGACATCGTTTTAAGGTGGTAAAAAATGTGGAAGACATCGTTATAACTTGGTAGATTTCTGGGAGATATCGTTTTAAGGTGGTAAAATGTGGAAGACATCGTTATAAGGTGGTAGATTTCTGGGAGATATCGTTGTAAGGTGGTAAAAATGTGGGAAACAGCATCTTAAGGTGGTAAAAATGTGGGAGACATCGTTTTAAGATGACAAAAAATGTGGGAGACATCGTTTTAAGGTGGCAAAAATGTGGGAGACATCGTTTTAAGGTAGCAAAATTTTAGAGACATCGTTTTAAGGTGGCAAAAATGTGGGAGACATCGTTTTAAGGGGGTAAAAACGTGGTAGACGTCGTTTTAAGGTGGTGAAAATATGGGAGACATCGTTTTGAGGTGGTAAAAATGTGGTAGACGTCGTTTTAAGGTGGTGAAAATATGGGAGACATCGTTTTGAGGTGACACGAATGTGGAAGACATCGTTTTAAGGTGGTAAAAATAAGGGAGACATCATCGTTTTAAGGTGGTAAAGATGTGGGAGTCATCGTTTTAATGTGGTAAAAATTTGGGAAACATCGTTTGAAGGTGGTAGATTTCTGGGAGATATCGTTCTAAGGTGGTAAAAATGTGGGAAATATCGTTATAAGGTGGTGAAAATGTGGAAGGTATCGTTTCAAGGTGGTAAAAATGTGGGAGACATCATCTTAAGGTGGTAAAAATATGGGAGACACCGTTTTAAGATGGCAAAAATGTGGGAGACATCTAAAAAGGTGGCAAAAATGTTGGAGACATCGTTTTAAGGTGGTAAAAAATGTGGTAGACATCGTTTTAAAGTGGTAAAAATAAGGGAGACATCATCGTTTTAAGGTTGTAAAGATGTGGGAGACATCGTTTCAAGGTGGTAAAATGTAGGAGACATCTTTTTTAAAATGATCAAAATGTAAACTAATGAAAGTGCAACTTCGTGTCCTTAGCTAACCCAAAACTTGGTAGTGAAAGGAAAAAGTCCCTCATTAAATCTAAGCTTTTTATAGAGTGATTAGTGAAGAAGGTTCTTAGATTATTAGTAATACGTCTTATAGTACCTAGAAGTCGATATCCACTGCGCTAACCTCATTGCAAGAGGGTCGTAACTCCAAATTTGCTAGTTTTGAGTTATATGGTGTACAAGATTGCCGAATTGATTCTGCATCTTTTGATAAAAGAGTCGTAAATCTAGGTGAATTAGCGTCCGAGAGATGGCACTAAGATTTGTGAAAACATGATCAAATTCATATGACTTAGCAACTTTCAAATGAGTCTCCTGAAAAATCAGGAATTTGGAGTTACGACCCTCTTGCAATGAGGTAGTGACTGGATTACAGGGGAATAACCCTCATAGACATAAGGCCTA
>NC_090741.1:41370750-41372432 GCF_036898095.1 Palaemon carinicauda | reverse complement strand
CATATTTTTTATATTTTCCTATCTTTACATCAACTTTATATATTACCGTCCTTATTACTTTGCGTCCATTTCTTTTATTTCTTTATGCTTGCGTATGCATTCATACGATCTTAGTTACTTTTTTTTTTAACTTCTATTTTCATCATTGTATCCAGAATATTTGTACGGCGCAATTTTCTCTGCTCGCCTGGGAATCGAGTGCGTGGATCGCTCCCGAGTTACCACTGTCATGTCCAATCAGTGACAGCTAGCAGTTTTATCACTGATGAAACTGAGAGGCTGTATTTCTCAGGTGCCATCTCTCTCTCTCTCTCTCTCTCTCTCTCTCTCTCTCTCTCTCTCTCTCTCTCTCTCTCTCTCTGTATATATATAACATCAGCCATTACTAGTCCACTACAGAACAAAGGTCTGTTTATCAACTTTCTGTGCCAGTCCACATCTGCAAGTTTTCTTAGTTCGTCAATCCACCGTCTTCTCTTTCTTCCCATGCTTCTTTTACAATCTCTAGGGGCCCATTCTGTTATTCTTGATGTTCATTTATTGTCTGTCATTCTCATTATATGTCCATTTCTTTTTTCTTACATGTTAGAATACCCTCTACTTTAGTTTGCTCTCGTATCCATGTTGCTCTTTTTTTGTCTCTGCGTTATTGCCATGATATATATATATATATATATATATATATATATATATATATATATATATATATATATATATATATATATATATATTGTGTGTGTCTATGTCTGAGTGCGTGTGTTCGTACGTGGATGCTTTCAACCAGAAAGTAAAAATTCCCTTTTATATAGAAATTCATGTTTTGAAAGATTTACCCCTTACCTCAAGCTAGATCCCCCTCCCTCACTTCCCCCCCCCCCTCCCCCCGCCCTCACGTCCCCCCTCTCCTCCCCTCCCGAAAAAAGAAAATAAGGAAAACGGCAAATGGCATCATTCTTGTTTTCTTGGCCCCCACAAAACTTATTACGTTTTCCTGCTTGTCCTACATTTTTCCTCCTTGTCTTTTTTGGGGGGATTTGTGTTTCCTTCCGGCTCATCTCTCAAAATTTTCTGTGCTTTCGAGAATTTGGCGAATTTTGGTAGGTTTAGTTAAAGTTTGTCTTCTCGTGTTAGTTTTTTTAATGCTTCTCATTTTTCTTGCTTTTCTATTTGTATTTTGGGGATTTTTTATTTTTTATTTTTTGTTTTTTAGGTTTATTAAAATATTTCTTCTATTTGCTGTGTCGATTTTTAATTTTTGTGGTTTTTATTAGTTGATTTCCGTCCTCTTTTCTATTTTTCTTTCTATTTCATTTGTATTTTGGGGATTTTTAGTTTCTATTTTTTTATTTTTAGGTTTATCAAAATATTAGTTTTATTTGGTGTGTCGATTTTTAATTCATTTTTTTTATTAGTTCATTTTCGTCCTATTTTCTAAAGTAGGGATTTAAGTACTGTAAAATTTATGCATTGTTTACGACCCCTCAACATGTTTACATTTTTATCCACCTTCATGCAAAATTGTAATTTCACAATATGTCTTTCGAGTGAGATTGGTTGACCAAAAGCCTTTTATTGTCCATAGTAGATTACCTTGTATGTATGTTTGTGTGATTGTTATATGTAAAAATTTTGTGGTGGCCCGTGTGATAACGTCCCTGACTAGTGAACGCCAGACTGGGGTT
>NC_090741.1:41350750-41360750 GCF_036898095.1 Palaemon carinicauda | reverse complement strand
CTCATCACTATAATTTCATTCTATTATTTCCAGTTGTTAAAAATCTGGTCTGGCACAGTGATGCTGCTTGCGACAAAACCATTCCCTATAGTCAATTATTTTTAGCGAGGCAGATTTGCACCGAATCGCATGGGTGTCTTTTTAGCTCGGAATGGTTTCCTAATAGCTGATTAGTCGGATTTTTGTCTGACCAATCAGCTTTTAGGAAACTTTTTCTAGCTAAAAGGGCACTCCTGCGAGCCGGTGCAATTCCGCCACACTTATAAGAATTGACTCTAGTTTCGAATGCCCCGTTTTTTTATGTGGTAAAAAATGCCATTTAGAGTCAGGATGTGGTTATACTGCAGTTTTTGCACCGCGAGTTTTGAGAATTGTAGTTCGGTTATGGGTTGATAAATATGGATTGTCAGATTGCAGTTCTGGTAATTGTGACGAGCCGACAGAAGTTTTTGACTCAAATGCATTATGAAAGCTACTGAGTGAGTTTATTATAGAACACTCTCCTTTATATACAAAAGCTCAAGGCAACAAGAAATTTCATGTTCAAAATCAACACCGGTACCATTGAGAAAAACATGTTTTTTCAGGTTCTTTTTAGTGCGAGGGGAGAGCGAAGATACAAGCACAAAATGAACTATGTACGATCGTGTGACACACGGTTGGTACATCATAATGCTTTTCATTGTAGTGCTGTTTCTCTACGAGTTATGGATAAGTTTTAAAGGTAGAGGTAAGGGACAGTGACATTACCCTATCAAGCAAGACATTGTCCTAGAGACTGACCATGTATATGATCAGAGCCCAAGCCCCCTCTCCACCAAGTTAATCTTAAAGGAGGGCCATGCACTGGCTGCTGATGACTCAGCAGATAGAACTCTAGGCTCCCCCAAACACCCCACCCCCATCCTTAGCTCACAGAGATGGTGAGGTTGCAGCGACCAAAGGAATTAACTAATTTGAGCCGGACTCGAACCCCTGTTTGGCGATCACGAGGCAGAGACGTTACCTATAAGGCCACCACAATCTATTTTTCTTGAGACGTGTTAGCACTGTTAAGTTACTTTAATTCAAATGCGAAAAAGTCGTACTCATCTTTTTGTTTGTAATAATTTTCTTTCTTTTTTTCTGTGAAACATTTGCTTTGCAAGATAACGATTTTTTTTTATTTTTTTATTTTTTTTTTTTTTTTTGGTATGAATATGTTCATAAGGGAAATAGAAATACGATGATGCAAGAAGTCTTTATTATTGTCCATCACCTTAGGTATACCAACCCCTTGAATTACATGTAATTTTACCTATCTTGTTTATGATAACATTGGGATTTTTCAACATTATTTTTGCACACTCACGTATAAGGCACTAGTGCCTGGAGAGGCAATTAGTCGACCTGGGGTTTTAGCAATACTGAAAAGTGCAGTATTTTTCTCTCAGAGATTCAGTAATATTATATTATAGATATATTTTTTTTTCACTCAAAATTCAATGTTTTTTTTTTTTTTTTTACTTAATGACGACCCAAGTATTTTATCCTTTTAAAGACAAAGGTTTCAACGTTGAAGATGTGGCAATACTGCAGTTTCGATGTTTTGTCACCCATGGATGTGGCAACATTGATCTAAATGCATCCGAGATAATAACGCACCAAAGATAATTGCACATATGGCAACGCTGCTATTTAGGAACATTGTTATTTGCTCTGCTGTGTGGCAACATCGTCCGAAATACATCGCAGATAATAAGGCACAGGGTATCACTTATCAGTGGGCATTTGATAGGGCATCATCTCCGTCCGTGTGTCTGGGAAGATGCCCCAAAGGATTATGTCGGCGGTAATGACATAGGAGGAATTGCCAGACTTGGCAACGCTGCGCGAGAACTCGAGAAATGTCGTGAGAGGTGGTAACACTGTTTGGAAGTCTACGCCAAAGGGAAGATGATCTTACGCAAAATTCCTGCTTTGGATATTCTCTCTCTCTCTCTCTCTCTCTCTCTCTCTCTCTCTCTCTCTCTCTCTCTCTCTCTCTCTCTCTCTCTCTCAAGAATAGCAATACTACGATAAAATCATTGCCCTAGGTGTGGGTTCTAACCTCATCGTACTCTCTCTCTCTCTCTCTCTCTCTCTCTCTCTCTCTCTCTCTCTCTCTCTCTCTCTCTCTCTCTCTCTCTGTTTACGTCAATAAGAAGGAAAGCTGCAGTATCCCCCCCCTCAATTACACGGTTACCAGGACCTGCTCTCCTGTCTAGATATGCAATTTGAAGTTTAAATATAAAAAAAAATATTTGGAAGCATCCATGTGAGTTTTCCATCGCCATACCCGACGCCCGTTTTCTTTGCGCCAGATCGTATCGTCCTAAAGCAATTACAAAACCCGTCTTTTCTGAGGCCTTTTTTTATTATTTTTTTTTTATTTAGCTAGAGGCCCTGTGCACACGATGCTCTTTATATTTTTTTTTTTTTTTTTTGCTCTGTGGTTTATTGGAATTTTAGCCATTCCCTTGATTTCACGTCAAAGCTAATATTTACTATAAGTGATTTAGGGAGTACATTTTGTTGCGATTAGCTATATATATATATGTATATATATATATATATATATATATATATATATATATATATATATATATGTATATATATATATATATATAGATATATATATATATATAATGTGTGTGCGTGTCTAAAGTTGCGTGTTTAAAGTTTTCTGTGCATGAAATTCATCCTTGCAGGGAAAGTGGCAGTTTTTTTTTTTTTTTTTTTTTTTTTTGCTTTTTTTTATTTAAGTAGTCCCCAGACTTGAAGAGATTCTGTCCGTTAAAATAATCGATAAATTATATTGATTTCAATGTCAAGTAATTAAGTATATTAATTTTATCCAGTTGTAATTCCTAGTTCTTTTTCATCATTCTGTTTATAAATCATTTTTATTTCATTTTTTATTTATAGATTAATTCATTGTCCTTTCTCACTGGTTACATTTTTTTTTATTTTCTTTTGTACTTGTATTATCCTTAATCGTTAGCGTTGATTATCAATATTATTTTCAGTTATTACTACCATTATCACATTATTTCTGTATTTTTCCACTTTTGTTTATTCATGGTTTTGCCCATAAAACACTCCTTATATCTCTTAATAAACCCCTTGATTTTCAATTATTATTATTATTATTATTATTACTAGCCAAGCTACAACCCTCGTTGGAAAAGCAAGATGCTATAAGCCCAAGGGCTCCAACAGGGAAAATAGCCCAGTGAGGAAAGGAAATAAGGAAATAAATAAACGATATTCTTGTTATTATTTAAACTTCTCGTATAACCAATAGTATATTAGATTTCCCATAAGTAGGTAGATAAAATTATATTCAAAATTAATATATATATATATATATATATATATATATATATATTATATATATTATATATATATATATATATATATATATATATATATTACTAGCTAAGCTAGAACCCTAGTTGGAACAGCAAGATGCTATAAGCACAAGGGCTCCAACAGGGAAAATAGCCCAGTGAGGAAAGGAAATAAGGAAATAGATAAACGATATTAAAATTAATGAACAATTATAATGAAATATTTTAAAAACACTAACAACATTAAAACAGATATTTCACATGTAAACTATAAAAAGAATTATGTCAGCTGGTTCAACATAAAAACATTTGCTGCAAGTTTGAACTTTTGAAGTTCTACTGATTCAACTACCCGATTAGGTAGATCATTCCACAACTTGGTCACACCTGGAATAAAACTTTTAGAGTGTATATATATATATATATATATATATATATATATACATATATATATATATATATATAAATATATATATATATATATATATATATATATAGTATATATATATGTTTATTTATTTATATAAATGAATATATATATATATATATGTATATATATATATAAATATATATATATATATATATATATATATAGTATATATATATATATTTATTTATTTATTTATATAAATGAATATATATATATATATATATATATATATATATATATATATATATATATATACACACACATGTATTACTACAATGTAAGTGGGGATTTTATAAACATTACTAGTGTACCCATAGCATCAATGTAGACTGCAGTTGAAAGGACGTTGAGGTCCTAATTTTTCATGGGCCAGTAAAGAGAGAGAGAGAGAGAGAGAGAGAGAGGAGAGAGAGAGAGAGAGAGAGAGAGAGAGAGAGAGAGAGAGAGAGAGGTGAAACCCGTGCTGGATGACGGCAAGTCAAAATTAATGGGATGTTACACATTGGTACGAAACTAGGATCTAAAAGTAACCGAAAAACAGATACGGATATCATTGTAGTTTATATATATAAGCTTATTATTATTATGATTATTATTGTTATTATTATTATTATTATGTATTCTTCGTATATTGCTCTCTTATTTATATAACTCGTTGATTCCGTTCCCTGTCCCCCAGCGAAAACCTAACTCGCATTCGACGGATCATCGACTTTCTATGGAGGTTAGGACGAACAAGGCATCTCATTTTCGGAATCGCTTACATCAACACGCATATCATCTGGAGAACGGCCATGGGAAAAGCATCTCTTTTTACACGTATCATAATGCTCATATACGCCTGTTGCTACGTATCCAAAGCTCAATGCAGACTGTAAAGGAAAAGGGTCTCTATGTCCCATTATCGTAAAGTCATAGTTGCTTTATACGCCCTGGCGAATGCCCAATGCGGACCGTAAAGGAAAACCATCTCTATATACTTACACATTAAAGGTTACAATCGAGCGATGCCGTCTCTTGCATGATCGTTGGAGGCTATAAATGAAAATCATCTTTATTTATAAGTGTATCGGGGCTTATTTCTCTACGCTGTCCCCTTCCGAAATATTAAGGATGGCTGTAAACGAAGTGAACTTCAATACCTCGCGAGGTTTAAAGGGTCATAATCGCTTGCCCTTGTTTTGCTAGATTCTTCCAGGCTAATTTTATATGGTGATAAGGCGTCCCAGAGTTTGCATATTCGAACGATTTTTTATTAACCATTTGTTGTTGGAATTTGCGTTTTTTTTTTTCTTTTTTTTAATTAAACTTTGTTTTATGTTGATCACTTTGTCGTTTGGTGTTTATGAAAAATACAATCGAATTCTTGAAGTGGTGTGTTTTAAAGACTGTTTGCAGAGAGAGAGAGAGAGAGAGAGAGAGGTCACATAATTATTATATATACATGAATGAAGCTGATGTACTTATGAGATCAATTTGTATATACTTAGACAGAAAGAGAAGAAAATCCAAAGTGTATTTTGCTCAAGCAAATGAAAAAGCATATCCTCTCTCTCTCTCTCTCTCTCTCTCTCTCTCTCTCTCTCTCTCTCTCTCTCTCTCTCTCTCTCTCCAAGAAGACCGATTTGACGAGACCATCCGAAGACCAGACGATAAGGAAAGTGACGGACATTTATGCGAAGGAGAACAATACCCTGGCCGGTTGCTTAAGCAGGAGAGAACGCATTAGCGGTAGCAGGAACAGAGGCAGCAGCAGCAGCAGAAAAAGTAGTAGTAGCAGTAGAAAAAAAGTAGTAGTTGCAGCAGTAGGACGAATGGCAGTAAAGGTCAAAAGCATAAGGAACAGTAGCGTAGGGAACTTTGTTTCCAGAGAGGTGATCTAAGTAGTAGAAATAGCCATTAGCAGCAGCCAAAGGATGCAGCTGAAAGAGCAGCAAAGGAACCAACTGCTGCTGAAAGAGCAGCAGAGGAACGAACTGCAGCTGAAAGAGCAGCAGAGGAATGAACTGCAGCTGAAAGACAAGCCTAGGAACGAACTGCAGCTGAAAGAGCAGCAAAGGAACCAACTGCTGCTGAAAGAGCAGCAGAGGAACGAACTGCAGCTGAAAGAGCAGCAGAGGAATGAACTGCAGCTGAAAGACAAGCCTAGGAACGAACTGCAGCTGAAAGAGCAGCAAAGGAACCAACTGCAGCTGAAAGAGCAGCAGAGGAACGAACTGCAGCTGAAAGAGAAGCAGAGGAACGAACTGTAGCTGAAAGAGCAGCAAAGGAACCAACTGCAGCTGAAAGAGCAGCAAAGGAACCAACTGCAGCTGAATGAGCAGCAGAGAAAAGAACAAAAACGGCAAGATCAGCTTGCAAGTAGTAAAAAAAGAGGAAAGGGAACGTTTGCAACAGCAGCAAAAGAATGCTAAGGAGGAATGGCACCAAGGCCCAGCAGCAGCTGAAAGAGCAGCAAAGGAAAGAATTAAAATAATAAGATCAGCTGCACGCGATAGCCTGGAACAGCAGCAAGCAGAATTCGCAAGAAATCAGTTGAAGTTGAACAGCAGGGAGAGTCTAAAGTAGCAGAAACAGCAGCAGAAGAAGGAGAAGGGCGGAGAACAGCAGCGGCCGACAGCAATTACTCGACCGCATGTAAATGAATCCATTATAATCAACATGGGCTAAAGTCCTCTGATAAAGGGGGGGAGGGGGGTGGGGCAGACTTATATGGGGGGGGGACTAGACTTCCACAGAGTGGGAGTACAATATGCTATGATAAGAAGGGGGGCCAGAGTTCCCTATGAGGGGGAACAGGTTTTCTTAATAGGGAAATCCCCCATAAGAGGGTAGGGGGTGGTTTCCCTTAAGGAGTGGTAAACATAAGGGGGAGAAGGAGGTCTGATAAGAGGGAAAACAAGCTCGCTCTAGAAGTAGGGAGAGTCTTCCATAGAAAGGGGGCTGATGGGGGACTGATAAAGGTAGAGGTAGTCTTGTAATAAACTCTATGGAACCTTATTGACAGGAGACCAATAAATGATTTGACGATCCGATGACGTTGGTAAACGACATTGATGTGGTGGTTGATGATAATAGAAGATGATGACTCTCTCTCTCTCTCTCTCTCTCTCTCTCTCTCTCTCTCTCTCTCTCTCTCTCTCTCTCTCTCAGCGTAATCACTACTAATAATTTCTTGTTTCTTTCTCGCTCTTGTCTTGGTACTTTTCTTGTGGCTGAGTTGCCAAGTCAATGGAACCTTGGTTGCTTGGGCCCGGATTCGATTCCTCGGCCAACCAGAAGCTATTATCTTTGAGTTGATTCCCCCTTGGGTCTCTGATCCCGAGGTAGAGAGAATCCAGATATTATTAGGAGGAGTATATATATATATATATATATATATATATATATATATATATATATATATATATATATATATATGTATATATACTTTGTTCAATACGACTTAACCTGTTTACCCTATCTCGTTTCGCCCTTGCCAGATGTTTTTAGTGTTACCTCTTGTCTATGACCTTTTGTCTCTTAGGGTAACCCAACCTTTATAATCCTGGGGTTGTGTTTAGGGTTGGTACAAGCCCTACAAGCATACCCAATGCTATTACATATCTGACTTCTTATTGGCTTCGTAAAACTGGCATAATCCAGATTTTGGAAAAGGGGGCAAAATCGCACCGAAATTTGATTTAGATTTCAGAACTTCTTGACTTATCCTAAGGCCTAAGCTATCCTAAAAAGATAACGCAATTGGAATCGATTAAAAGATTCTGGAATGCAAAAGAATCTGCGTTTTGGTTGATTGTGGAAAATATGACGTAACAGGAGCAAATTAGATTGTAGTTTATGGCTACACCCTCGTTTTAGTTGGTAGTTAAGAAATGGTGACCAATGAGAAATCAAATAGTTTAAAGATCTCTTATTTCATTGGCTGTCGTATTCATGTTTTGGAAGGATAAACCGTTTCATTTGGCCGTCACAAACGACAATGTGTTTGTAAACTATTTGAATCCAAATCCCAAATTGATCTTGGCTTCCATTAGCGTAGGAGAAGATGATGTTGCAGCCGATTTGATTAGATTTTCAACCTTTTGTTGACTGTGGAAAGGATAACAACTGCAGCCAATTAGAATTCAGATGCGCCAAAGGATCTCGCCTTTCATTGGCTGTCGAAAAAGATGACGTAATTGCAACCATTAGAGCGTTGATCACGAATGGATCTCGCTTTTCATTGGCTTCGAATAAGAGGATAAAAGTGGGTACAGAAAAAAAATTAGATATATCTTTTATAAATTCATCTTCATCTATGATTTTGTTTAGTTTAGGTACAAAGAATCATCAGGTATGGATTATTATTGTTATTATTATTATTATTGTTGTTGTTGTTGTTGTTGTTAAACACTCTTAAACACATCAGTTTAAAATTAAGGAAGCAAATTCACATTAGTATTTTTGTAAAATATATCCAATTGAATTTTTCACATAATTTGCAGAAAATAGTGTAGATTTACTTCTGTTGTTGTTGTTGTTGTTGTTATAATGACGTGCGCCATTAAAGGTCAATCATGAATGGCAGAGGCCAGGTAGAGTGACAATGCCCTAAAGACTGACCATATATATGATTAGCACCCAGGCTCCTTCTCCACCCAAGCTAGGACCAGGGAGGGCAAGGCAATAGCTGCTGATGATTCAGCAGGTAGACCTATGGTCACAAGGATGGTGAGATTGCAGGCACTATAATAAACTACCGAGCTTGAGTGGGACTCGAACCCAGTCCAGAAGATCGTTAAGCAAGGGCGTTCCCAATAGGTATTAAAATTTGTTTATTGAAGCGAGATTTGAAGTGAAGATAGGGGAAAGAGTAGATTTGGTAAGGAGTTTTCTGGAAGCAAAATTAATGTTCTGGATTAATTTTGTTTCCACGATATTATGCTGAAAACTTGCCAAATCTACTCTTTCCCCTATCTTCACTTCAAATCTAGTTTTAATAAACAAATTCTAATACCCTATTGGAAACGTACTTGCTTGATGAATGTGTAAAGATACGAAAAAGATGGATAAGTAGTTAGAGGAATAGATGAATGTTTAAAGACACGAAAAAGATGGATAAGTAGTTAGAGGAATAGGTGAATGTTTGAAGACACGAAAAAGATGGATAAGTAGTTAGAAGAATAGATGAATGTTTAAAGACACGAAAAAGATGGATAAGTAGTTAGAGGAATAGATGAACATTTAAAGGAACGAAAAAGAAAAGGATTTTTTTTTTTTTTTTTTTTTTTTTTTTTTTTTTTTTTTTTTTTTTTTGTGTGTGTGGAGGGGACTGGTGGGAAAGTTGTAACAATCATTAACTTTTACAAAAATCATTAAGAAAAACATATGGGATTGTAAGTACCGTAGAGCGAGGTATAGGTAAGAAGTGCAGATGCAGAGGGAGGAGATGGAGGATAGTGAGGGGTAGGATGGGACAGAGGGATAGGAACTGGGATCTGTCCGTGTGACTGGCATCTATAGTCTTCCTATAGACACGGACACAACCCGCCTGAACTTTTTTTTTTTCTCTTTTTAAGCGCAGACGATGACACTCCCTAAAAGTAGGATCCCTGAAGTAGGATTTGAACAAGATTGTATTCCTCTCTTGGCCCCTGAGAGAGAGAGAGAGAGAGAGAGAGAGAGAGAGAAGAGAGGAGAGAGAGAGAGAGAGGAGAGAGAAATGTTTTATTCAAGTCTGAAGATAATGGATTAGAAATATTTTTCCCAGATTATATTATTAGTTAGGAGTGTTTTCTCAGAATATTATTATTATTAGTATTATTGTTGTTGTTTTTGTTGTTGTTGTTGTTGTTATTATTATTTGATTTCAAAGAATCTCAATGTGAAATAGTAATTTATTTCCAATATTATATCTTTTATAGATGAATTAAGCAGTAAAGGTACAATAGTAATATACACAGATCTTAAAGGAACGGACACTTGTCTTGTCAGCTAAAGAAAGAAATTACTACTGGAAGGAAATAAGTAATAAAAATACAATAAATCAATTAAAAGGAACAAGAGATTAAATGAGAAATAAAATGATTCCGTAAAATGAAATATTGTGAGGACTCCTTATTGGGAATGGGAGGAGGGCTGGGGAGGTCCTTCAAAGGATAAGGATTATATGGGTAGGATTATGGGCATGGAATAAAGATTGGAATCGAGTCGGGGG
>NC_090741.1:41343250-41348250 GCF_036898095.1 Palaemon carinicauda | reverse complement strand
TATTATTACACAATTTTAGTTTTAAATATAAATCATTATTATTTAGTTGTGATTTTAGTTGATTAATGATCAGCTAAGATTTTTGTATGACCCGAAAACCATTTTTTATTATAAATATTACGATCATATATATATATATATATATATATATATATATATATATATATACTGTGTGTATATATATATATATATATATATATTATTAATATTATTATTATTACTTAGCCAAGCTACAACCCTAGTTGGAAAAGCAAGATGCTATAAGCCCAAGGGGTCCAATAGGAAAAAAATAACCCGGTGAGGAAAGGAAATAAGAAAATAAATAAATGATGAGAACAAGTTAACAATAAATCATTCTAAAATAGTAACAACGTCGAAGCAGATATGTCCTATATAAACTATTAACGACGTCAAAAACAGATATGTCATATATAAACTATAAAAAGACTCATGTCAGCCTGGTCAACATAAATATGCATATATATATATATATATATATATATATATATATATATATTATATATATATATATATATACATATATATATATATATATATATATATGTATACATATATATTTATATATATGTATATATATATATATATATATATATATATATATGTGTGTACTTCCGAGGTAAGCGTAAACGCAGAAGAGCCTAATCCCCAGTAAAAGAAATAGTAAGATACAAATGGCAAGATTTACGAAACAGGAATAAGAGAAATTTAAGCGAAAGAAAGCGAAAGAAAAAGAATATCGCCATGCCCCATTCCCTTATTGACCTCACCTGACTCGCCTTGGCATTTTAGTGCATCGGGTAAAAGCAGTTCTTCCAAAGGGTACAGGGACAGAGAATACCCGTTTTTTTTTTTCTTTGAAGCGGATCTATTTTGCCTTTGTTTCTCGGTTTGTAGTTGGAATAAATCGGCTTGTAGTAATAAATGGAATACATCGTATCACTTATTGTTTGATTAACGTTTTTTTTTCTTTTTTTTGCCGTGAAGCGGATCAATTTGGCCTTTGTTCCTCGGTTTGTAGTTGGAATAAATCGGTTTTTAGTTGCAATAAATCGGTTTCCAGTTGCAATAAATGGAATACATCGTATCACTTAATGTTTGATTAACGTAGTTTTTTTTTTTTTTTTTCGCCGTGGAGCGGATCTATTTTGCCTTTGTTCCTCGGTTTGTAGTTGGAATAAATCGGTTTAGTTGCAATAAATCGGTTTCCAGTTGCAATAAATGGAATACATCGTATCACTTAATGTTTGATTAACGTAGTTTTTTTTTTTTTTTTTCGCCGTGGAGCGGATCTATTTTGCCTTTGTTTCTCGGTTTGTATGTGGAATAAATCGGTTTATGGTTGGAATAAATGGAAAACATCGTATTTATTTGATAAAGGGAGTAAATGTTAAGCAGTAAAAGCAGTAAACGTAGTATGTGTTACTTTGTAAAAATATTTTATTTTTTTACCGATTATATATTTTCTTAGAATATTTTCAATCTTGTTTTTATGGCTTTTTTTTATACATTTCAATTATCTGATTCAACTTTTCAATTTCACATGTATGTTATTATTATTATTATTATTATTATTATTATTATTATTATTATTATTATTATTAGCCAAGCTACAGCCCTGGTCGGAAAAGCAGGAAGCTCGAAGCCCAAGGGCTTTCACAGGGAAAAGTAGCCCAGTGAGGAAAAGAAACAAGGAAATAAACTACAAGAGAAGCAATGAACAATTAAAATAAGATATTTTAAGAACAGTAAAAGCATTAGAATTGATCTTTCATATATAGACTAAAACTTATGCGCTAGATTTGAAGTTCGAGGACATGTCTAACTAGTTTGTTAGTGTTCACCTATTTTGAATAGTAAAAATAATAACAATGATAATAATGAAATATAATGATAGACCTATTCACCAATTTAGGTTAACTTACGTATACTGTAAAACTGTTTCCGTCGCATGGACCACTGTTGACAATTCAAGATTCATGGATGATGTTCTATAATAATATCCTTTCGTATCTCCCTTCAGTCTCTCCACCTAGCTGTCCAACTTCTTCAACTTTGACGAGTGCTATTAATTTTCAACTGACCTTTAGAGTTTTAGGGTGAAATTGACCTTTAACCCTTGATCTTGAGAGATTTATCTTCGCTAGTAAGGTTGATTATTTTTCAGCATTATAACTGGCTCGAGAGATATAGTAATTTCTAGTTATTATTATTATTATTATTATTATTATTATTATTATTATTATTATTATGTACGTAACCCATAAAAAATGACGGCTAAATATTTAGATGGATATGCAGGCTCCTTTCACCAGTGGTATGACTACTCCCTCTCCCCCCTATCCGAGGGACGGAGAGAGCTGAACGTGACTATATATATATATATATATATATATCCAGACACTTGCTCTTATTATATAAGGGAGTATTTCTATGTTTGAAATGAAGCCTTTTATTATTATTATTATTATTTTTTTTTTTTTTTTTTCCTGGAAGAACTGACACAAACCGAAATCCCAGTGGTGATGTAGTACAGGGTGAACGGAAAGCCAGAATTGAAAGGAATGGGAAGGGAGAGCCGTGGAGAGTGTTTAGGACCCAGGAAGGAATAGGGTCATGGGATGGGGGTCTTAGCCCCCCTCGGGTAGGGGTCGAGTCCCCCTCCCTTCCGTGTTTTGGCTTCGAGGGTGATAAATGATAGTAAAAAGGTTCCCGGAGGATTTTTGTGCCCGTGAACATCTCTTCTTGTCTTGTGTGTCGGTTTTGGGGGGGAAATGTTTCTTTGTTGATGTGTGGGGATCAAGCTTAGCGCTTAAGGAGGTTTTCGTGGTAATGGTGATAATAACGGGGAATATGCATTTGTTTCGGCTCTCTTGAGATTAAAAGCCTTAGTGTCTGTTTTTATATGAGCGGATTTGATAGTGATGTTTCTAATAGGATTGTTAATCATTACAAGATATTTTCTGGTAGCGTTTAAGTATATCTTCGTTAGCTGTAGTCTTAATATATTTCAACGTTGTTTTTTAATTTATAATAGGATTGTTAATAGTTACAAGATATTTTCTGGTAGTGTTCAAGTACATCTTCGTTAGCTTTAGTGGTAATATATTTCAACGTTGTTTTTTAATTTATAATAGCATTGTTAATAATTACAAGATATTTTCTAGTAGTGTTCAAGTACATTTTTGTTAGCTTTTAGTCTTAATATATTCCAACGTTGTTTTTTATCTCAAAATATTTTATATTATTTGTATTTCTCATATGTATTCGTTGTTTCTCTATTTTCCGTTGGAGCCCTAGGGAGAGCTTGTAGCTTCCAATTTTTACAACTTGGGGTTGCAGCTTGGCTAGTAATAGTTATGGTGTATATCTGTAGGACATTTTTATTTTTATCTGCACCTATCCATTACGGTATTTTTTCACATCTATCATTTACGATGAACATTACATACGCTCTTGCCCATGGAATTCTGTGCTCAATCTGCTAATTATGTATTGTAATCACAGTTGTTATTGCTCATCTTCTCTCTCTCTCTCTCTCTCTCTCTCTCTCTCTCTCTCTCTCTCTCTCTCTTTTATGCCATAAGTGTAACATCACTGTACCCCTATTGTAATTCTGTATATGGCTTTTGCTGAAATTATTATTATCATTATTATTATTATTATTAGTTATTATTGTTATTATTATTATTATTATTATTATTATTATTATTAGTTATTATTGTTACTATTATTAGTTGTTATTATTATTATTATTATTATTATTAGTTACTATTATTATTATTATTATTATTATTATTATTATTATTATGATACCAGATATATTTCATAAACAAGTAGTTTGCAAACCCAGTCAACCTGGTGAGGCAAAATCCTTTCGAGCAAAACCTGCAGGACGTTAACCGCTGTAACCATATGGGCTACAGTGGCTACAGGAACGTCTTAACTACCGGGCGCGGTCAAGAAGTAGCAGGAGGGAAAAAAACATCCTTCGAAGACTGTATAAGGATTTTACTGTCGGTCTTATCGCTTCCTTTTTTTTTAACAGATTTATCGTCTCTCTTCATCACCTGTGATAGGATTTCGGGGCCTATACAAGGAATGTTAAGGCCCCCCCCCCCCCGCCCCTTCCCCTCCATCCTACACCCCCCCCCCCTCCCAAAGTGTTAGGGTCTAAAGGTGATTAGAGGTTAAATATATTTTTTTTAAATTGATTAGAGATCGGAATTTTTTTTTTCAAAGTTGATTAGTGGTCGGTAATTTTTTTTAAATTTAATTATAGGTCGACCATTGTCTTATAGCTGATGAGGGGTCGGACACTAATTTAATTAATTAGATGTCGAGTGTTGTTTTAATTGTTTTTAAGAACTAATATGATTTGGAAGCCTTCCAATTAATCATATTTTGATAATATCGATATTTTTTTTTTTTCATTTCAAGTTTATGAGAGGTTAAAATTTATTTTTAATAATTAAAGGTTTAACATTTTCTTCAAGCTGATTTGCAATCTAATTGTTTCTTCTAGATGTCATATGAATTTTGGGTATAGAGTATACTAATTATTGAAATCTAAGTAATGAAGTGTGATTTTATTATATTTTTTTTTGGCTATTTGATTTGGAGGACAAACATAATTTCTTTTAAAAGTTGTCACAATTCTTAAATAGTTTTTTTAATTTGATAAATCTTTTTTTTTTATTTCATTTGCTCTATTATTTTTTTTAGTATATTATGGTATAATAATAATAATAATAATAATAATAATAATAATAATAATAATAATCTTTATTTCAGCAAACGCTGTACCCTTATTGTAACTACAATAGGAGTACAGTGATGTTACACTTATAACATCCGTAAAAAAATAAGAAATGCAATGATACTAGTCATATATACACACACACACACACATATATATATATTTATATATATATATATATATATATGTGTGTGTGTGTGTGTGTGTGTATATATAATGTATA
>NC_090741.1:41340381-41342750 GCF_036898095.1 Palaemon carinicauda | reverse complement strand
TAGAGAAATAAGCTGCCGCAACGGAGGTCTGCGCTCTATTGAATGCCCCTCCAGTTACAATATAGTTGTGCTATTTTAATCTTGTTTCCATTGCTTTTCCACTTTGCCCAGTATATCTATAACCACATTTATTACATGGTATTTAATAGACAGACGTTTTTTATTATTACTGTTTTATATGTGTTGTTTTTTAGTATCAGATTAATTCCAAATGATTTCAATTGGGGTTACTCACATTAAAATCGTTTTTGTAAAATCCATAAAAGGTTTTCCTTGCTTTTTGACAGGCTTTGTCTATGAAATGGATCCTTTAAAATTGATATTCTCGGAATTTTTCTAAGCTCGGCTTCAAGCAAATGGACAACTGGTGTCTATAATGATTTTCTTTGTATAATATCTGACATAATTTTTTAGATAACATCTTAACTACCCTGGGTTACGGTATAAACTTTGCTAAGAAGGTAGAAACAAAAATATCTTCTAGAAAGGGGATAATTGTATCCCGAAAAATAACGAAAAATTACATAAAGTAGGAAAATAAGATTAAAAAAATAACAAACATTCGGTACAAAAGTGAAGAATAATTAAACCAAATTGACAAATTACTCGATGAAAAATCCCAATTACACAAATCATATCTAAGTCAGAATATTCAATGTAATTTTCTAGAAGGAATTACAGGATTATATCCCATTTGAAAACAAGTTATTACATCAATAGTATTCAGCATACTGGAAGTTACATTAAATTAATAAGTGCCTCCATAAAATGCAATTTGCCCCGTGTGCTATAGAAATATATAATGGCAGTCTTCTATTTTTAGTACTATATATTCATATTCGTGTGCAATATATATATATATATATATATATATATATATATATATATATATATATATATATATATATATATATATATATATAGGCAAAGATATACGCAAATAACATATTATTATTATTATTATTATTATTATTATTATTATTATTATTATTATTATTATTAATACTAGCAAAGCTACAGCCGGCAAGAAAACAGGGAAAAATATCCCAATGAGGAAAGTAAATTAGCAAATAAATAAACTATATGAGAAATAATAAACAATTAATATAAAATATTTTAAACACAGTAACATCAAATCAGACATTTCATATATAAACAATAAAGACTTGTCAACCTGTTCAACATAAGAAAATTTGCTGCAAATTAGAACTTTCGAAACAGTAATAAAATTCCCACATAATACACTACTTAAAGAGAATAAAACATGCATACAAAATAACAAAACAAAATAGCAAGGTCATAATCGCATGGTATTGTATGCAAACTATTATTATTATCATCATCATCATCGTCACTTCTCAATTCCTCCTTCAATGGCTCAAAGGATTCAAACGTGGTCCCTCCCACTCTCACAATGTAAACATCCGCTTAACGGGTTCCAGAAGCAGTGATTGGTTCAGAATTATACCACGTCATCACTGCCACGCCTCCAAATCATGCGAAGGACCAATCACGGGCGAGTGTTAAGTGGCAGAGAGACACTAAATGTTTTCCTCTTTGCTCCTTTGTTGCACAGATCTGGCTAAAGGATTCGACAATAATGGACATCAATCCGTCTTTATCTCGAGTTAAAAGACGAAGAAATGAAGCCAAAAAGACACAATTTTCAGCTTTTTTTCTAAACAGCTAGAGGGATGGAAAAATAGAAGAAGAAGAGGTGATGTGAAAATAAACAGGATAGGCGGCAAATTCACACCTTGTGGGGAGCAAGTCACTTGACTGGCGTCAAGGTCACGTCTTGTTTTAACTTCAAAGCCTTCAAGGTCAAACGTCCGGCTTCCATCGCCTACTGGCTGTTTTTATTCAATGCCACTGAGGGTTACATATATGGGAGCGGACACATTCATGCGTACACACATACACACCTATATAATCTTAAATAACTCGATCTCTTGAATAGGCACTTCTCACACACGCCCCTCCAGAGGATTTTAATTTAAAGATTCTTGCCAAGTCTTTTCAGGGTGATGTTAGTATTCACGTGTCTTTCCCCACTTTGGATGACCCCTTACAACAACAAAAACAACAACAATAAAAATAACAACAAATGCTGCCATTCCCAGCTGCACTGCAAGACAAAGGCCTCAGACATGACAATTCCTGTCTGGGGTTTGGCCAGTTTTCATAACCACGCTGGGCAGTGCTAATTGGTGAGGTGGGAGGCTTTAGTATGTTCGCTCACAGCAAACCATCCTAGTATGGGTGGCCCTGACTGGTACAGCTTTGCTGATCATGGCAATACGCAAACCCTTACACCACGTTAAGGTATCCCCACACAGAAAGAGTCCAATAGAGTCCGCTAAATACCA
>NC_090741.1:41320381-41332881 GCF_036898095.1 Palaemon carinicauda | reverse complement strand
ATTCCCCGCCATCTTTTGATATATGCAGATTCCCCCCATTTTTTTGAGATACGCAGATTCCCAAGAGCCTCTGAGATACACAGATTACTCACATCTTTTGAGATACGCAGATTTCCCACATCTTTTGAGATACGTATATTTGCCACATCTTTTGAGATAAGTAGATTCCCCACATCTTTTGAGATGCACAGATTCCCCACATCTTTTGAGATGCGCAGATTCCCCACATCTTTCGAGATGCGCAGATTCCCCACATCTTTTAAGATACGCCGATTCCCCACATCTTTTGAGATGCAAACATTTCCCACATGTATTGATATGCGCAGATTCCCCACATCTTTTGAGATACGCAGATTTCCCACATCTTTATCTTTTTTTAGATACACAAATTCCCCGCCATCTTTTGATATATGCAGATTCCCCCCATTTTTTTGAGATACGCAGATTCCCAAGAGCCTCTGAGATACGCAGATTACTCACATCTTTTGAGATACGCAGATTTCCCACATCTTTTGAGATACGTATATTTGCCACATCTTTTGAGATAAGTAGATTTACCACATCTTTTGAGATGCACAGATTCCCCACATCTTTTGAGATGCACAGATTCCCCACATCTTTTGAGATGCACAGATTCCCCACATCTTTTGAGATGCGCAGATTCCCCACATCTTTTAAGATACGCCGATTCCCCACATCTTTTGAGATGCAAAGATTTCCCACATGTATTGAGATGCGCAGATTCCCCACATCTTTTGAGATACGCAGATTTCCCACATCTTTATCTTTTTTTAGATACACAAATTCCCCGCCATCTTTTGATATATGCAGATTCCCCCCATTTTTTTGAGATACGCAGATTCCCAAGAGCCTCTGAGATACGCAGATTACTCACATCTTTTGAGATACGCAGATTTCCCACATCTTTTTAGATACGTATATTTGCCACATCTTTTGAGATAAGTAGATTTACCACATCTTTTGAGATGCACAGATTCCCCACATCTTTTGAGATGCGCAGATTCCCCACATCTTTTGAGATACGCAGATTTCCCACATCTTTATCTTTTTTTAGATACACAAATTCCC
Organism: Palaemon carinicauda; assembly: GCF_036898095.1. Classification (NCBI taxonomy): domain Eukaryota; kingdom Metazoa; phylum Arthropoda; class Malacostraca; order Decapoda; family Palaemonidae; genus Palaemon; species Palaemon carinicauda. Next base: position 41,331,792 of record NC_090741.1, on the reverse strand, counting down.
CGCCATCTTTTGATATATGCAAATTCCCCCCATTTTTTTGAGATACGCAGATTCCCAAGAGCCTCTGAGATACGCAGATTACTCACATCTTTTGAGATACGCAGATTTCCCACATCTTTTGAGATACGTATATTTGCCACATCTTTTGAGATAAGTAGATTTACCACATCTTTTGAGATGCACAGATTCCCCACATCTTTTGAGATGCACAGATTCCCCACATCTTTTGAGATGCGCAGATTCCCCACATCTTTTAAGATACGCCGATTCCCCACATCTTTCGAGATGCAAAGATTTCCCACATGTATTGAGATGCGCAGATTCCCCACATCTTTTGAGATACGCAGATTTCCCACATCTTTATCTTTTTTTAGATACACAAATTCCCCGCCATCTTTTGATATATGCAAATTCCCCCCATTTTTTTGAGATACGCAGATTCCCAAGAGCCTCTGAGATACGCAGATTACTCACATCTTTTGAGATACGCAGATTTCCCACATCTTTTGAGATACGTATATTTGCCACATCTTTTGAGATAAGTAGATTCCCCACATCTTTTGAGATGCACAGATTCCCCACATCTTTTGAGATGCGCAGATTCCCCACATCTTTCGAGATGCGCAGATTCCCCACATCTTTTAAGATACGCCGATTCCCCACATCTTTTGAGATGCAAAGATTTCCCACATGTATTGAGATGCGCAGATTCCCCACATCTTTTGAGATACGCAGATTTCCCACATCTTTATCTTTTTTTAGATACACTAATTCCCCGCCATCTTTTGATATATGCAGATTCCCCCCATTTTTTTGAGATACGCAGATTCCCAAGAGCCTCTGAGATACGCAGATTACTCACATCTTTTGAGATACGTAGATTTCCCACATCTTTTGAGATACATATATTTGCCACATCTTTTGAGATAAGTAGATTTACCACATCTTTTGAGATGCACAGATTCCCCACATCTTTTGAGATGCACAGATTCCCCACATCTTTTGAGATGCACAGATTCCCCACATCTTTTGAGATGCGCAGATTCCCCACATCTTTTAAGATACGCCGATTCCCCACATCTTTTGAGATGCAAAGATTTCCCACATGTATTGAGATGCGCAGATTCCCCACATCTTTTGAGATACGCAGATTTCCCACATCTTTATCTTTTTTTAGATACACAAATTCCCCGCCATCTTTTGATATATGCAGATTCCCCCCATTTTTTGAGATACGCAGATTCCCAAGAGCCTCTGAGATACGCAGATTACTCACATCTTTTGAGATACGCAGATTTCCCACATCTTTTGAGATACGTATATTTGCCACATCTTTTGAGATAAGTAGATTTACCACATCTTTTGAGATGCACAGATTCCCCACATCTTTTGAGATGCGCAGATTTCCCACATCTTTTGAGATACGCGAATTCCCCACATCTTTTGAGATGCGCAGATTTCCTACATCTTTTGAGATGCGCAGATTCCCCACATCTTTTGAGATACGTAGATCCCTACATCTTTTGAGATACGCAGATTCCCCACATCTTTTTGAGATACACGGATTCCCCACATCTTTTGAGATGCGCAGATTCCCCACATCTTTTGAGATAAGTAGATCCCAATATCTTATGAGATGCGCAGATTCCCCACATCTTTTGAGATGCGCAGATTTCCTACATCTTTTGAGATGTGCAGATTCCCCACATCTTTTTATATACGTAGATCCCCTCATGTTTTGAGATACGCAGAATCCCCACATGTTTTGAGATACGCAGAATCCCCACATCTTTTGAGATATGTAGGATGCGTAGATCCCTACATCTTTTGAGATACGTCGATCCCCATATCTTTTGAGATATGCAGATTCACCACATCTTTTGAGATGCGCAGATTCCCCACATCTTTTGAGATACGCAGATTCCCCATATCTTTTGAGATGCGCAGATTCCCCACATCTTTTTAGATACGTAGATCCCCGCATGTTTTGAGATGCGCAGATTCCCCACATCTTTTGAGATGCGCAGATTCCACACATCTTTTAAAATGCGCAGATTCCCCACATCTTTTGAGATACGCAGATTCCACACATCTTTTAAAATGCGCATATTCCCCACATCTTTTGAGATACGCAGATTCCACATATCTTTTGAGATACGTGTATTCCCCAGAAATTTTGAGATGCGCAGATTCCCTACGTCTTTTGAGATACGCAAATTCCCCACATCTTTCGAGATGCGCAGATTCCTCACATCTTTTGAGATGCGCAGATTCCCCACATCTTTTGAGATACACGGATTCCCAGACTTTTTGAGATACGCGGATTCCCACATCTTTTGAGATGCGCACATTCCCCACATCCTTTGTGATACGCAGATTCCCCACATCTTCAGAGATACGTAGATTCATAACAACCTTTGATATATGCGGATTCCCCAGATCGTTTGAGAAACGCAGATATCTCATCTTTTGAGATACGCAGATTCTCTTCATCTATTAAAATCCGCAGATTTCTCACATCTTTTGAGATACGGAGTTTTCCCACATCTTTTGAGATACGCGGATTCCCCACATCTTTTGAGATGCGGAGATTTTCCACATCTTTTGAGAACTGTCACGGGAAATTCGCTCGCGGGAGAAGGAAGATAAAGAGATAGAAAGAAAAAAAAAATAAACGAAGGGAAAGTTTCGCCGTTTGAAACTGGATGTGATCGGAAATCAAAGTTAAGCTTTCATAACGAGCTCAGTTTGTCTCTACCGCGGAATCAGATATGTCTAGAGAGGGAAACATTTATTCACCTTTACGTTGGATTTAATCTTTCCTGAGTGGAAATTTCAGGGGTTGAAAGGTACGAATTTAAGTCGGTTATCATATGTCAAAACAGCCATAGACACACATACATACACACCTCCCCTAATAATAATAATAATAATAATAATAATAATAATAATAACACTTTAGCCTGTGAACTTAAATAATCAATATTAATACAGTACCAATACTACTACTCTTACTAATACTAATATTAAATTTTACTACTACTAATAATGATAATAATACCTCAGCCATTTAAAGTCAAATAAGCCTTTTTTTCCTTCCACATAATTCTCTAGTTCGTTACCCGAATCGAAGTTCTGACAACAATTCGAAAAGTGAAATTTGACTTCCAATCAGAACCATTTTCCAAAAAACGCAATCATTTTTTCTTTTCATTTCATTTCCTCTCCACTGCTTGCAATATCTCCTGGACTGATCATCTTCTCCTTCTTCTTCTTCTTCTTCTTCTTCTTCTTCTTCTTCTTCTTCTTCATCATCATCTCCTACGCCTTTTGACGAAAGGGACTCGGTTAGATTTCGCCAGTCGTCTCTATCTTGAGCTTTTAAATCAATACTTCTCCAATCATCTACCACTTCACGCTTCATACTCATCAGCCATGTAGGCCTGGGTCTTCTAATTCTTCTCGTGCCTCGTGGAGCCCAGCTGAACGTTGATGAACTAATCTCTCTCGGGGAGTGCGAACAGCATGCCCAAACCATCTCCATTTACCCGTCACCATAATCTCATCTACATGGCACTCGAGTAATCTCTCTTATAGCTCCATTTCCAATCTTAATAAAATAGAATAGCGAAATTAGAGGACCTCAAGGTACGTGAAGAAATAAATTATAATTATATATAAAATAATATAAAGTGAGATTAAAAAGTATAGGCCTATAGGCGTCTTTAAAACATCCACCATCGGATCTCAAAAGATGTGGATATCATTATTATTATTATAATTATTATTATTATTATTATTATTATTATTAGCTATGCTATAACCCTGATAGGTAAAGCAAGAAGTTTTATCCCAAGGCTCCGCCGACAGGGAAAAATAGCTCAGGGAGGAAACGAAATATGGAAATAAATATCCTAAAAGAGAAGTAATTAACAATTAAATAAAATACCTTAAGAACAATAACAACAATAAAATAAGATCTTTCATATATAAACTATAACAATTTTAAAAAATTTCTAGAAATATAAAGCGCCATAGGATATCAGAAATGGTTATATCTGATGGTATTGAAGGTTTAAAGGCCGCTCATGAATGGCAGAGGCAAGGGACTGTGACATTGCCTTATCAAGCAGGACAATGCCTTAGAAACTGACCATACATACATATGATCAGCGGCCAAGGTCTCCCTCCACCCAAGGACCAAGGAGAATCAGGAAATGGCTGCTGATGACTCAGCAGATAGACTATAATATCCCCCAAACCCCTCCCCATCCTTAGCTCACAACGATGGTGAGGTTGCAGCGACCAAAGGAATTAACGAGTTTGAGCGAGACTCGAAAACACCAGTTAGGGGACGTTAGAGGTTGCAGCGACAAAAAGAACTAACGAGTTTGAGCGAGACTCGAAAACACCAGTTAGGGGACGTTAGAGGTTGCAGCGACAAAAAGAACTAACGAGTTTGAGCGAGACTCGAAAACACCAGTTAGGAGACGTTACCGCATCGGCCACCACAACCCTAATGCCGAAATAATGGAAAGGGAAAAATTATGAGTAATCTAAAGGCGGTTCCATCATCCCACACAAGATCGCAAAGACAGATAGAAATGGTAATGGAATAAGTTCGGACGTACGATTATCTCCGCATTATTATCGTGTTACGTCTCGGAAAGGAAAACCATTCCTTTTTCTGCCTTTGATTTCTCATTCGGTTTTCCGATTAATTTTTCCCCGCTGAATTTTCATTAGACCTCTCGATGATTTCCCCACTAGGCCTCTTTCTCTTATAGTTAAGGTTTATTTTCCCTTATCTTTTTTTCTATTAAAATTCTCTGGTATAATTCCGTTTATATAATTTGTATAGGGGTTTCGTGTTTATTTTTGCTTAGTTCATAAAAGGTTGCTTTCCTAAAGGTTTTAATGTCAATACTAGTGTATGCAACCCATCAATAATGACGGCTAAATACTTAAAAATATACACACACAAACATACCCTCTCACCAGGGTATGACTACTCCCTCCCCCAATATCCTAAGAACGGGGAGAGCTGAGCGTAATATATATATATATATATATATATATATATATATATATATATATATACATATATATATATATATACATATATATATATACATATACATATATATATACATATATATATATATATACATATGATATGCATATATACATCCATATATCTACTGTATATATATATATATATATATATATATATATATATATATATATATATATATATATATATGAACATATATCACAAGCACACGTGATTTTAATTAATGTAAATATCAACCACGAATGGCATTTAATACCGAATTCTATCCTGGGAATATATATCCACTTGGAATTCATTTTATGGTAACAGCTTCTGGCCGGGTGGGGATTCGAACCACCACCTGTTCGGCTAGAGACTATGCCTGCAGTGACCATGCCGACTGAGCTATCAAGAGAGACTAAAAGTTTATGACGAGTTCCCGTACATATTCCTGTCGAATTCAGGAATCTGTTCACAGACTTGAAATAAACCCATCTCCACCATGATAGCTGAATCGTGAGTTTGCAACACGTGGTTATTTTAATGAACATGAGACTATGCCTGCAAACTCACGATTCAGCTATCATGGTGGAGATGGGTTTATTTCAAGTCTGTGAACAGATTCCTGAATTCGACAGGAATATGTACGGGAACTCGTCATAAACTTTTAGTCTCTCTTGATAGCTCAGTCGGCATGGTCACTGCAGGCATAGTCTCTAGCCGAACAGGTGGTGGTTCGAATCCCCACCCGGCCAGAAGCTGTTACCATAAAATGAATTCCAAGTGGATATATATTCCCAGGATAGAATTCGGTATTAAATGCCATTCGTGGTTGATATTTACATTAATTAAAATCACTTGTGCTTGTGATATATGTTCATTAAAATAACCACGTGTTGCAAACTCACGATTCAGCTATCATGGTGGAGATGGGTTTATTTCAAGTCTGTGAACAGATTCCTGAATTCGACAGGAATATGTACGGGAACTCGTCATAAACTTTTAGTCTCTCTTGATAGCTCAGTCGGCATGGTCACTGCAGGCATAGTCTCTAGCCGAACAGGTGGTGGTTCGAATCCCCACCCGGCCAGAAGCTGTTACCATAAAATGAATTCCAAGTGGATATATATTCCCAGGATAGAATTCGGTATTAAATGCCATTCGTGGTTGATATTTACATATATATATATATATATATATATATATATATATATATATATATATATATATATATATATATATATATATATAGAAGATAGATAGATAACCAAAGACTTGCTCTTTATCAAATAGGACAAATATTTTTCGGAAGTTTGTTCATTGGATTTATTCTTCATTTTCGTTGGTTTATTTCAGAGGTTTCTATACATTTCCCCACTACAATTTCTTCTGGGTTTCCCTCCAACATTTTCTTGGGTGTGTTTTGGTAGTTATCATTCTACCTCCAATCGAAATAAGCATGGATTTGAGCCCTGGTAAGAGTAGGAATTACTTACCAATACCCTTAGTTGTAAGTAGTTACTAAAGTGAAATTAATTCGATAGTAATGCGTTATATTTACCTCAATAGAGAAATAGTAATAATAGACATATGTGTATAATAAACAGTAAGTATTTATATATATATATATATATATATATATATATATATATATATATATATATATATACATGTAAACGTAATATATATATATATATATATATATATATATATATAAAAGTATAGTATATATATATATATATATATATATATATATATATAAAAGTATATATATATATATATATATATATATATATATATATACACACATGTAAACGTACACAGACTGTACATAAACCTTAACGTGGTTAAATTGTTTGTGTATTGCCATGATCAGCAAAGCTGTACTAATCAGAGCCACCCATACTACGTTGGTTTGCTGTAAGCGATCAAGATAAGTTTTCCACCATCACAAATCCGCAATGTGCAGCGTGGTGATGAAATGGCCAAGCCACAGACATGAATAAGGACACGTCTGAGGCCTTCGTCCTGCAGTGGGCTAGAAATGGCTGCAATTGTCGTTAGTTTATTGTTATCATGGGAATATATAGCCTATATATATATATATATATATATATATATATGTATATATATATATATATAATTATATATATATAATATATATATAATATATATACATATATAAATATATATATGCATATGTATATATATATATATATATACATATATATAATATATATACATATATAAATATATATATGCATATATATAAACAGTATATATATATATATATATATATATATATATATATATATATATATATATTTATATATAATTATATATATAGATAGATAGATAGATAATATAATATAATATAAAGTATGCCTATGAATAATTTACCAATAATACAGGATACACTGTCAAAGACATTACCGTCACCCACTGTCCCTCCCTTCTAACACTTCTTCCAATCCATGCAAGTAGATAATTGTTCTCAAGATTTCTCTATTTCCGCCATTTCCTCTTGCGTAGACAAGTCACGTATCTTCTTATTCCTTAACAGTCTTGAGAGTGAAACTCAAAGCAATAAAAAGGTATAGGTGTCTGGTTTCAGTTACAATTTCATCAGAATGGATACCCACCAGAACGTCAGCCGGGCAAGATCATCCGCCCCACTGTGGTGCCCAAGCAGTCAAACATTTTGAAGGATATGATAGAAAGAGATCTTAAATCCTTCACCAAGAAGTGTGAAGACCAGTTCCACGTGTTTCAGTCTTCAACAAGTTCACAGTACTTGAAAATGTTTCTATGGAAACCAACAGTGGCCTCCCCAGTAAAAAGCTTAGACTCACGGTCCCAGGCTGGGATCGATCTGCTACCATGGGAATGCTAGGCGAAAACGTTACCACCGTACTAGCCAACTTTCTCTTTAACGAAATAAAATTAAAATGTCAAGTGGGCCTATCTTCAATTTTTCAACAGACATATATAAACACACGCTCCTCCTATTTCATAATATCATATTGTATTATCATCTAGTATATTAATTTTTTTTAATGAGGCGCATTTGCACCGACTCGCAGCGGTGCCCTTTAAGCTCGGAAAAAGTTTCCTGCTACCTGATTGGTTAGAATTATCTTGTCTAACCAATCAGCGACCAGGAAACGTTTCCGAGCTAAAAAGGGCACCCCTGCGAGTCGGTGCAAATCTGCCTCGCTAAAAAGAATTGACTATAGTTTGTTGATCCCATACATGGATAAATCATTAAAATTCTTTTTATTTATTATGTATCTTCTTTACGGGTATTCCAATTTCAGAACATCAAATCTGCCTCGCTAAAAAGAATTGACTATAGTTTGTTGACCCCATACATGGATAAATCATTATAATTCTTTTTATTTATTATGTATCCTCTTCTTTACGGGGATTCCAATTTCAGAACATCAAATCTGCCTCGCTAAAAAGAATTGACTATAGTTTGTTAATCCCATACATGGATAAATCATTATAATTCTTTCTATTTATTATGTATCCTCTTCTTTACGGTTATTCCAATTTGAGAACATCTTCAAGATGTTTCAATATCAGAAAAAAACACGAGATTATCCTCTTCTTCTTCCGATGTTTGACGATGTTTACTCAGTATTTGTAGCCCACCTTGTTACAGGGTTCCAGCTCTCGTAAGTCGGTATTCCATGGCGCTGGAGGCAGGCAGGCAGGTAAATCCCAATAAACGAAAAGTTATTTGCATCGTACGTCGTTTGTTTTCCTTTGCGAAGCAACGTCCTTAGTGATAGCAAATACTGAGACTGAGATACGAAGGGCGGTAGCATGTAGTTACCGGCTGCATGACGGGAAACGCCACAGAATTGTAAAAAAAAAAAAAAAAAAAAAAAAAAAAAAAAAAAAAAACATTGTTATCCTTTCGCCTATAAAAATGTAAGTCTATATACGTTTATCGATTTTCTAAATGTACAGACAAAAGGGGGGGGGGGGGGCAATTAACATGTCTTCGTCTAGCCCAGGCGAGAAGTATTATTATTATTATTATTATTATTATTATTATTATTACTATTATTATTATTATTATTACTATTATTATTATTTTTGTTATTATTATTATCAATATTATTATTAATTACTAAACTACAACCCTAGTTGGAAAAGCAGGATGCTATAAGCCCAGGGGCCCCGAAAGAGAAAAATAGCCCAGTGAGGAAAGGAAACAAGGAAAAATAAAATAACACTAAAAACATTAAAATAAATATCTCCTATATAAACTATAAAAACTTCAACAAAGCAAGAAGAAGAGAATTAGGGTAAAATGGTGTGCCCGAGTGTACCCTCCGGCAAGAGAACTCTAACCCAAGACAGTGTAAGACCATGGTACAGAGGCTATGGCACTACCCAAGACTAGAGCACAAATCTTTTTCTACACTGTTATAAATTTGCATTAAAAAACGGTAAATTATGAGAAAATGTATAATCACCAAAGGAATTTTGCTGAGAAAATCATTTGATTACAACCGCGAATAGGCAATGAAATAGCATACAAATATTAATATTCTTTTGCTTAATTAGTAAATAAATCAACTGGTAATAAACATCAACACTCACTCTTCTCAAGTGTCTGGACCTCATCAAGAAAGCTGTGAAAGATCTGTCGTCGGTGTTCCATTCTGTAAAATAGAAAATGTTTTAATGTAGACAAATTATCTTTAAACATACATACATACATATACCAAGGCCCTTACCTCTTTTTTTTTTCTTTTTTTTTGGGGGGGGGGGTTAGCCGACACCAAACAAATGAAACAGAAAAAGGGGATCTCTCCTCTCTACGTTCCTCCCAGCCTGACAAAGGACTCAACCGAGTTTGGCTGGTACTGCTAGGGGTGCCACAGCCCACCCTCCCCCGTTATCCACCACAGATGAAGCTCCATAACGCTGAATCCCCTACTGCTGCTACCTCCGCGGTCATCCAAGGCACCGGAGGAAGCAGCAGGGCCTACCGGAACTGCGTCACAATCGCTAGCCATTGGTTATTATATAACCAAAAATTAACCAGATATAAATTTATTAAAATGAAACCATGAACATTCTAATGTATTAAAATAATATAAATATTATAAAATAATGATTACAACCGCCAATAGGCAATGAACTCGTATGCAAGTAGAAAATATTTTAATGTGAACAAATTATCTTTATATAACCAAAGAAATAGGCAATACAAATTTATCAAAATAAAACCATGAACATTCTAATGTATCAAAATAATATAAATAATATATAATAATATAATATAATGTAAAATAAATAATATACAATATAAAATAAATATATAAAATACAAAATAAAATATATATATAATAATGTAATGTTTGAGAAAAAATATGAAAATTCCCACCGGAAAAAAATTAATTGAATCCAAGATGGAAGGAAAAATGAATAAAAATCGATAAATTAATTCCTTATGATATTAATTTTAAATTAATATTTTACAAGACCTTTTTAAAAAACCTAAATTTATAAAACTAAAAGAAAAAAAAACAGCGTTCAATACTTTTATCAGACAGTGTAAAAAGTCTAACGAATTCTTGAAAGGTATAGAAAAATCCTATGCCTTTTAATGGTAATAGTCGCCTAAGTCTATACAGCTCAGAAAATCTAAAAGGCAAACAAAGATCTAAAAGTCTAAAAGCTCTTAAATTAAATTCTTAAAGAGAAAAATAAAAATCAGGGTGGTAACAAAAGCAGTTCATAACTTAGCTAAAAAAAAACAAAATTGCGTCATTCTCGTTACGAAAAAGTGGCAACATTTGGCAACTTGACGCTAATGGCTGTCTCTCAAATCGCCAATGAAAATTTAACGGAAATAAAAGAATGTCACCAGCGCATGTTTCGCCGCTAACTTCTGTTGAGAGAGAGAGAGAGAGAGAGAGAACATTCACCACAACGGAGATAAAATCCGAATTAAAATGTCAGAAGTTAAGTGGTAACTTTGGCCGAGCCGCCATAAAAAGACAAATGAGCTTCCAAAGTTGCAGAGAAATAAAGGACAAATGAGATTCTAAAGTTGCAGAGCGACAGAGAAATGCGCAGATTAATAGAATCTTCTTCGTTCGCTCCACAAACCACATTTCACAATCAAGCTTTTTAGATTGCAAACAGAAATAGTCTGTGCAATCATTCACACCATTTAGTGGCGCGTGCAGTATACTTAGAGATTACAAACAATCATACTATGAAACGTGAAACAGGAAATGATGAATGGAAAAGCATTGATTTAAAAGCTCATGATAGAGACGACTGGCGAAATATAACCATGGCCCTTTTCATTGATAGGCGTAGGAGATGA
>NC_090741.1:41302881-41312881 GCF_036898095.1 Palaemon carinicauda | reverse complement strand
GATAGTTTATTGTAGTGTCTGCAACCTCACCATCCTTGTGAGCTAGGGATCGTTTGGTTTGGGGGAGCTTGTAGATCTGCCTGCCGAGTAATCAGCACCCATTGCCTGGCCCTCCTAGGTCATGGTTGATGAAAAGGGGGCTTGGGGACTGATCATACGTATATATATATATATATATATATATATATATATATATATATATATATATATATATATATATGGTCAGTCTCAATGACATTATCCTGCGTTAGGGAATTGTCACTGCCCTTTACCTCTGCCATTCATGAGAAGCCCTTAAACCTTTAAAATAGTAAGAGTATTAATAATAAATAGACCTCTATAATGATGGCTGGTTATACACGCTTTTACCTTAGGCTACTGGAATCAACATATAGTCTTAGCATAAGCATGGAAGTTGCACTTTTCGCCATACCTATGGGAAATTGCTTTCAAAGGGAGACCTATGAATGCTTACCACAGAAACATACACGTAATGGAAATTGAAGGCCATATTAATTGACCCTTAACCTCATCTGAAACAGTTAAGACTCTATACAAAAGTTCAGCTTGGGTTAGGTAAATCGATTATGATGATGCCAATAACGTTTTAGACGTGTTTGAATAATAAGTTTTGTAAAATTCGTACAAAAAGTTCGTATGGAACAAAGCAAAAATTACATTTATTTGCAAGGCACGTTTCTAAAAGAGAAAATAGGAAAACCAAGACAATAAAATAGAAATTAAGCAATACATCAATAAGAATTAAAAATCAAATAAATATATATACACGAACAGAAATTTCGGACAATGGCGTCTTTTCGACAATATACATACAAATACACACACACACATATATATATATATATATATATATATATATATATATATATATATTTATATATATATATATATAATATATATATATATATATATATATATATATATATATATATATATATATATATATATATATATATATATATATAAAACGCTAATTTAATGTAACTCTTAAATGGAGTCAAGTTTTAATCACAGACTTGATGACCTTTGTATTTGAGACGCCAATTGAATTTATAAATTAATCAGGAAATATTTGTTCATATATTAAGCTGCTAAAACCCGAACCACAAATTCTCCAAATTCTGAGAAAAAAAATTTCCAAGACTAAGTTTGTGATGGCCGATGTGGTAACGTCCCTGACTGGTGAACGTCAGACTGGGGTTTGAGTCCCACTCAAAATCGTTAATTCCTTTGGTCGCTGCAACCTCACCTTGTGAGCTAAGGTTGTGGGGTTTGGGGAAGCCTATAGGTCTATCTGCTGAGTCATCAGCAGCCATGGCCTGGCCCTCCTGGGTTCTATCTTTGGCGCTGATCATATGAATATATGATCACTATCTAGGGGCATTGTCCAGCTTGACACGGCAATGTCACTCTCCATTGCCCCTGCCATTCACGAGCGCCCTTTAAACCTCTAACGTACTTTCCTAGCTCCGGCGAATTCAAATGCTGAAATCGCAAATGTTTTCGCCACATATTAAGAAACGCTTCAACAAACTTTGGAGAAAACTCACCCTTTGGGTTTTTCTTTCTTTATTTTGCAGCTGAAAACGAAAGGCAACTCTTGAGTTTCACAGAAAGTCTCCCCTTTTGAAGTTGATCCGAGTTTTCCCCCCACAGAGAAGTTATATCTGATTTGTCCCCGAAGTTGCACCACAAAAGTTGATCCCTAAGCTCGGCGTTTAGTGAACTGCCGGCTGCCGCAAGGGGAGGAAGAAACCAAGAGAAGATGCTCCAGCTCTCTTTAAAAGAGAATCACATATAAATTTAAAAGTTTGAAATCAATTATTATTATTGTTATTATTTTACTTGCTGACCAACAACCCTAATTGGAAAAGCAGGATGCTATAATCCCGGTGAGGAAAGGAAAAAAAGGAAAAATAAAATATATTTAAAGAAAAGACAAAACATAAAAATAAATTATTATTATTATTATTATTATTATTATTATTATTATTATCAATTGCTAAGCTAGAATCTTAGTTGGAAAAGCAGGATGCTATAAGCCCAGGGGCTCCAACAGGGAAAATAGCCCAGTAGGGAAAAGAAACATTAAAAAATAATATATTCTACGAACAGTTACATTAAAATAAATACTTCCTATATGAACATTAAAAACTTTAAAAAACTAAGAGGAAGAAGAATTAGATAGAATAGTGTGCCCGAGTGTACCCTAAAGCAAGGGGACTCTAATCCAAGACAGTGGAAGACTATGGTATAGAGGCTATGGCACTACCCAGGACTAGAGAATAAACGGAACAACAGAATCAACACCATAAATAAACAGCTGTAAACTAGAGGGGCACTCAGTAGAGCGCAGATCTCTGCCGCAGTTGGTTATTTCTCAACATTTTGCTCGACCTTGACCTAGACCTTTGACCTTAACAAGTATTAATTATCGTAGATTTCCATACACTTGAAAATGAACCAAGTTCGAAATCTCTGCGACAAAGATGTCCAAAATCAAGTCTGATAACGTAAATTGGACATTTTGCTTGACCGTGACCTTGACCTTTGACCTTAACCTTCCAAAATTTAATCATTTCCAGCTTTTAACATGGGAGTTAATCCCAGCAAGTTTCATAACTCTACGATTAAATTTGTGGCCAGGAAGCTGTTCACAAACAAACACACACAACCAGGGGCGAAAACATAACCTCCTTCCAACTTCTTTGGCAGAGACAACAACAATAACAACAAACAAGCAGAATCAACATCATAAACTGAGCCATAAAATATAAGTGCAACATCGTTTGGCATTCAGATTGTTAGACATCCGGAAGTGTTTACGTTTCAAATACGATTTAGTAAAAGAATATTAATCTTCTAATATGTTTTTTTAAGGATTTTTATTCTCCATACACGTGTAAGAATGATTCTTTAGTTATGTTTCGATTATCATCATCATCATTATTATTATTATTATTATTATTATTATTATTATTATTATTATTATTATTATTGTTATAATTTTTATTATTATTATTATTATTACTATTATTATTATTATTATTATTATTATTATTATTATTATTATTATTATCAATGGTTAAGCTACAACCCTAGTTGGAAAAACAGGATGCTATAAGCCCAGGGACCCCAACAGTGAGGAAGGAAATAAGGCTAAAAATAAAATTCAAGAAAAGTAATGAAAACATTATAATAAAATATTTTAAGAACAATAGGCGTTGTCACGATTGATTGACTGAAAAGCACCAATAGTCCATGGGCCAGAAAGTGAAACCCTCCCCCCCCCTAGGGAATTTTCACGACTCCTCTAGTTTTCTTCCTTAGGGTGTCCTTTAAGTATATCCGGGTGTTTCCAAACATATAAACGTGGCAAAAATGCAAAATTATCACTTTTTGTACAAACCGCACGCCAAATTTTCACATTTTCAGCCGCACTTACTTTGTGTCGCTTTATTGGCTCTAACTTCCTTAATATCCAAACTAAGTGAACATTTTTGGTACCAACATAATGCTAAGACCAAGTGCTACACAATGGTATATAAGTATGTCCATAATTAATGATTATTACGTATTCCAGGGCCACTATTGTACCCCCTACCCTTAATTTTTGTTCGAAAATGGGCACCTGTAACTAGTTGCTACTGATACTGATGAAATTGTTGAGGCATTTGGTTACATTTCTGTATTTGATTTTGTACATAATCTTATTTAGAATATTGCATATCAGTTTTGTTCACTAATTTCCCAAAATATATTAATTAAGTGGCAATAATCAATTCATTGTATAATGGCCACGTATTATCAGCAATACCCACTTTTCCCCGTAACTTCTGTAAATTGTTACATAACTGTATCATTTTGGTGTCAATGGATAACAATATATTCTCCAGCTTTCTGAAATTGGTTCTGTGCTTAAACTATGATGCATTTTCATTTCAGGCAAAGGATCCAATATCAACTGGTAATAATTAGTCAGCATGGCAGAACGTCCAGTTAGTTTACGGAAAAAGAAAAGCCAGAGGAAAAAAACCACTTCAGAGTGTGCCAAAAGGACTTGCATTATACATTTTTCTGAACAGAAAACTGACAAAATTGTTCGAAAACTGACTGATGTGAGCTTTGAAAAGATCAAGGAATCAGTGCAGCTCCGCAAAGCTAGTGCTGATGCTAATGTGAGGATGGACGAAATCTGTGAAGAAGTTCCAGAGACACTGAATGCAAATACCCATGGAATACACAGGAAGTGTTATCAAAAGTTTACAAATGTTGGTCATATCAAAAGTAGAAAACGACAACATCCAGTTGAAGATGACGAAGGGCCTTCAACTTCAAATCGAAAGCGAGTATCATCCTCATCAATTTTATTTCCTTCAGATCAGTGCCTGTTCTGTGGAAAAAAACAGAAAACGAGACAAGGGTGTCATAGAGTTTCCAAGAAAGTGTGTTACAGAAACTGCAGCTGAGTCAATACTATAGGCTGCAAAACATAAAAATAACTACACATTACTTGGAAAGATTGAAGGCTGTGACTTGCGAGCACGAGAGGCACATTATCATAATTCTTGTCGCAGAGATTACACTCGTAAGCAGGAGCGAAATGTTAATAAAGAGCCGGATCAGAGTGCTGTTGAACATTTAGCTGCACAAAGCGAAGCATTCTCCTACATCTGTGAGTATGTTGAAGAACATATAATCAAGGGGTGCAACGTAGAACGTGTGACAATGTTGAAAGAGAAATATTTGCTATATTTACAAGAACATCATCCATCAACTTACAATCCAAACTACAAAACCTATAAACTCAAGAATAAGTTGGAGAAATATTTTAGTCACAAGGTTAAATTTTGGGCACCCAACTACCGAAGTGAACTTATGTATTCTGATCTCTTACCAGTTGGACAAGCAGTAGAGGCAGCATTTGAGATGGCCGCCTCTGAGGAAAGGTTTCTCCAGGAAGCAGCTATGATGCTCAGGCGACAACTAATGGATGCCAAAAGGAATGCAGCCGTACTGCCATGGCCACCTACAGCAGCGCAGTTGATGTCCATAGAGAACAAACCACCACCAATCCTGATTAACTTTTTGTCGCAGCTTCTATGTGGGAGACCATTTAAAGATATTTCATCAAAGATGGAGAGAATGGTTGATTCATGTGCTCAAGATGTATGTTATGCTATGAGTCGAGGAGAATGGAAAATGCCTAAACATGTTCTTCTTGGAATAACGTTGAGACATATGACAGGAAGTGCTGAGCTCATTACACTGCTGAATCATTTTGGTCACTGTCAGTCATATTCCCAAGTGATGGAGCTAGAAACTGCCATATGTAACCAAATCAACACACAGGAATCCTTACTTCCCGCAACCATATCATCCTGTATGAATAATGTAGTTCTCCATTTCAGCTGGGACAACTTCGACCTGTCTGAAGAAACACCATCAGGGGCTGGAACAACACATGTAGCACATGGTATTGTCATTCAGGAGACATCTAGCAGTGCAAGTTGTGACATGAACAGGGAGCAGCCACCTCAGCAGTCAGGGAAGAGTAATAAAGACAGGTCAATTTGCTATGAGGATAAAGAACTGCCACCTTGTTTCATAAGGAGTAGGACTGAGCCTAATTTGAGAGTGGAACATGTATCTGTGACAACACCAGTTTCATTTCATGAATCCAAGGAATCAGACTTTGCTTGGACTATTGCAAGATTGTACAAATCTAATGAACAAAGTGTTCCTGGCTGGGCTGGATGGTTGTCACTGACTGAAAAAGGTGATTATGTTGAAGCCTGTGCTCAGTCTACAGTTGATTACATGGTGCCAGTACATAGGGCAATTACTGATAATGCCACAGTTCAGCACATACTCCGACTATGCCAGCAGGCCACAAAGGATGTGCAGCAGGAGGTCACTATCGTAACTTTTGATCTAGCTGTAGCAATGAAAGCTTATTCTATCATGTGGCAAAACCCACGAGAATACAGTGGTGTTCTTGTAAGGATTGGGGTATTTCATACAATCTGCTCATACCTTGGAGTCATCGGGAAGATGATGTCCGGCACAGGCTTTGAGGACATCATCATTGAGGCTGGTGTATGTGCAAGTGGATCGATTGATCAAATGTTGAGGGGCAAACATTACAACCGTGCAATGAGAGTTCACAAATTGATGTACGAGTCCCTAGAACGGCTCCTGCTTGATGCCTTTTATGCCAAGAGTGCAAATGGAAGTTCATTAAATGCCAGCTTACATGAACAACTCAAGACCCTCATTCAGTCACCTTCTCAATCTGGTTTGAATGACCTCCGTGCAAGTGACTGCTTTAAAGAGCTATATCAGCAGTACTGTATTTTCAAAGAGCAAGTGAGACATGGAGAACTTGGCAAAACAGCTTGTTTATGGATAAACTATATGGACAAAGTGGCGTTGCTCTTGCGATTTGCTAGGGCAACAAAGTTGAATGATCTTGATCTACACATAGCCTCATTATGGGACATGTGCCCAGCATTTTTTGCCTACAACCATCATAACTATGCACGGTATGTTCCAGTGTACCTTTTCTCATTGATGAACTTGTCACACACCCACCCTGGTGCTGAGGAATTGTTGCGGAAAAATGGTTTCAGCGTTTCCCGATCAGATGTTCCATCTACACGGAATCCAGTGGACCTCACAATTGAAGAGACCATCAATAGGCATGCAAAATCACATTGTGGAATCATCGGCTTTAGTAGGAACCCTGCAGCCTACAACAGGTGGTGCATCACCCGCCATGCCAGAGCTACATTTATGGAAGCGACATATGAAATGGCAGACATGAGTTCCACAGAGCTTGATACACACAAGGAAATCAGAAAGTCACAAATTGCTTAATCAGAGTCAGACGTCCAGTCTCTTCTTGAAGCAATTAAGGGATTTGTGAACCCTTTTCAGATTGATGTCAAGGATAAATTATTCTGTTTGTCTTCTGGAGCACCAGCAACTTCAAAAATTGAAGCTGACTTGTTGAGCGCTGATGCAGTTGGAGAAGAGGCATTCAGTGAGTTCATAACACAAAGACTACAGAGCAAGTTAGTTAGTTTCCACCAACCCATCCCAAGAAACAAACTGAGCACATTTGCCTCTTTAAGCCAAGTCAAGAAGGTTACAAGTGCGACTAACAAACAAATTCAGATTAAAGCTGAAAGAAACCTCTTTGGACAGCTGGTGATGCTTTCTGAGGAGCACAGCATCAGCCTGGAGAAGACACTAAGCTACCCATTAGCACCAATACCCTGGGCACTTTCAACTGCCGATGGTCATCCTGTGAAGACAGACAAAGCAAAATTGTTACATGTACTGGAGACTGGTGTTGCAGCTCCTGATGCACCAAAGGTAGAAAAAACAGTGTACATCATAGATGGCAACGCAATTTTGCAAGCTCTGATTGGCCTGCCTACTACCTTTGAGGAACTTGCAAGCAAGGTGTTTGAGCAGTTGCCAAAGGTACCAAGAGTAGACTTTGTTACAGACACATACAAGGAGAATTCCATAAAGAGCTATGAGCGATCGCGTCGTGGTGAATCACAAACATTTTTGATCAAAGGTGCAAGTACAAAAGTACCTCGTGACTGGAAATCTTTCATGAGTTATGACTCAAACAAAGAACAACTGATCAAACTTTTGTTGTGTGAATGGCAAACTGAAAAATATGCCCCTAGATTACACAACAGACACATATATTTTGTGTATAAGGAAGAATGCACTCTCCTTACAAGTGAGGATGGATTGACTGTTCAGACCATGCAGGTCCAGGACCTATTTTCTTCACAGGAGGAAGCAGATACTCGGATCATTCTGCATTGCATCCATGCTGCCAAATCATTTGGTACAGAAAAGGTGATTGTAGTCCGTTCACCAGATACTGATGTCTTCCTATTGCTGTTGAAGTTTTCTCAAGATATCGATCCGTCTGTGATATTTGATACTGGCGTTTCAAATAAGAGAAGACTAATTGATGTGAGAGCTGTTATTAGCAAACATGGTACAGATTACTGTAAACTCATGTACTCTTTTCATACATTCACAGGATGCGATACAACAAGTGCCTTCGTTCGCCGAGGTAAACTTACACCAAAGAAGACACTTGATGCCCATCCTGAATACCATTCAGCATTAATCTCTCTAGCAACCACTGCTGAACTTTCTGAAGAAACATTCAGTGAACTTGAACAGTTTGTCTGCTGTATGTATGGTAAGGCCAACTACAAAGACATAAACAAGCTGCGCTATGATATGTTTAGACAAAAATTCCAGCCCAAGAAAGGCCAAACTTTGTCCAGTTGTGATGGTATTGATCTGAGCTTGCTACCACCATGCAGGTCATCATTGCACATGCATATCCTCAGATGCAACTACCAACCATATGTTTGGAATACGTCCAGTGTGCCATATCCAGACATACCAAGTCCAGTAGGCAAAGGCTGGAAACTTGATGACTCAGGACAGCTGCAGATTGACTGGGTCAAAGGTGATATACTGCCACAGGAACTCATTGATATCATGCCAGACAGAGAACCCGACAGCGATGACGATTTGGATACAGAGGATATTGACATTAACAACGTAGCTGACATCATTTATGATGAAGAATCATGAACGCAATGTGTAAATTGTCAAGCTAGTTTTTTCTGTAGTCTGTTGCCAGTGACAAAGAGGCACCAACTAAGACATCATACTCCACATATAATGATATTTCTATGAAC
This sequence comes from Palaemon carinicauda, assembly GCF_036898095.1. NCBI lineage: Eukaryota > Metazoa > Arthropoda > Malacostraca > Decapoda > Palaemonidae > Palaemon > Palaemon carinicauda. Next base: position 41,304,110 of record NC_090741.1, on the reverse strand, counting down.
ATAACTTCGTTGATTTCAAACATTGATTTAGACTTCCAAGCTCTTCACCATTTACTTGTTGGTATTAGTTATCAGTTTGAGTTATAAATGACATTTATTTTGGTTACATTTATCTTATTTTACTGTTAATCAATGATTTTCTTGGTTGTCTCAGTGAATGACACCTGTTAGATATGAAAGTCAGACACACTGCAACAGGTCGTATCCTACATTTATAGTTTTAGTCATATTTACTATGTTTGTGAATGCATATTCATGATAAAAGTATGTGGTGGCCACTTTACAGTGAATAATGTCCAAGCAGTATAATTCTTTTCAAAGCATCTCATTCTTTAAATGTTAGTAAAATACTCTTTTGTGTAATAAATCAAAAAGATAAATTGTTTTGTTGCTATTTGATACCAGAAAGTAGAGATGATAGGGAGGATGAGGGAAGAACAAAGTTCCTTCAATTGAAACTTGGCCTGTTTTTAAGGGGTGGGGGATATGTATCAGCAATTTAGATAATGGATATTAGTAACAGATTAACTTTACAACATCAAGCTTAGTTGTATATGCTCCAAACATTTGATTGGCACCAAAATAATGCAGATATGTCACGATTTACAGAAGACATTACGAAGCGTTCCCTACAAAGTAGGTTTCGATAAAAATATGTGGCCATTATACAATGAATTGATTATTGTCACTTAATTCATATATTTTGGGAAATTAGTGAACGAAACTGATATGCAATATTCTAAATAAGATTATGTACAAAATCAAATATAGAAATGTAACCAAATGCCTCAACAATTTCATCAGTATCAGTAGCAACTAGTTACAGGTGCCCATTTTCGAACAAAAATTAAGGGTAGGGGGTACAATAATGGCCCTGGAATACGTAATAATAATTATTTATGGACATAATTATATACCATTTTGTAGCACTTGGTCTTAGCATTATGTTGGTACCAAAAATGTTCACTTAGTTTGGATATTAAGGAAGTTAGAGCCAATAAAGCGACACAAAGTAAGTGCGGCTGAAAATGTGAAAATTTGGCGTGCGGTTTGTACAAAAAGTGATAATTTTGCATTTTTGCCACGTTTATATGTTTGGAAACACCCGGATATGCATAAAGGATACCCTAAGGAAGAAAACTAAGGGGGTCGTGAAAATTCCCTAGGGGGGGGGGAGGGTTTCCCTTTCTGGCCCATGGACTACAATACCTCAACGACGAGGTCAAAGG
>NC_090741.1:41292881-41300381 GCF_036898095.1 Palaemon carinicauda | reverse complement strand
GAGTCCTAAACGAATTCGGAAGACATTTCCAAATGGCTTCAGAAGAAATAGCCATAGACTTAGCATGGAATTCTGAATGCCTCCAGAATGGAATCTCAGAACGGTTTCGGAAGAAAACTTTCCCGGATTTCCAAATGGCTTCAGAAGAAATAGCCATAGACTTAGCATGGAATTCTGAATGCCTCCAGAACGGAATCTCAGAACGGTTTCCGAAGAAAACTTTCCCGACTTTCCAAAAGTCTTCAAAGGACATAGCCGTATACCTAACATGGATTTTTGAATGACTCCAGAACTGAAATTTCCATGAGCAGTCCTGAACGACTCCTCTCCGAGCTTCAAATGACTTCTGAAGACCTGATCTTCATTTTTTCAAACGTAGCCTGCAACACCTCACATGATCTGTATGTAGCTGGCGAAATCTAACCAAGGAATTGCGCGTCAATAGGAGTAAGAGGAAATGAGTTGATGACTGGGAGAAGGATTTCACTTAACTCACAAAGATTGCGTTCTGGCGGAATAGGAAGCTGACGGTAAGAATTATGTGTTACGTCTTCGGAACACCATCAACTACAAATGGTTTTGGTTGCTGCCGAAGTTGCCGATCGTTCGTTTTATATCGCCCAACCTATAGAAAGACACGGGATCTTCCGTTGGCAGCTGAGCTTTGAAGATCATAACGTATGCGCCTTGAAGGATCCTTTGCTTGGGCTTTTGCGACGATGTCTTATTATAGGAGACTCTTGGAAAAAGTACGAGGCTTTGTATCGGTGCAAAAACGGATTGCGGGGAATGAGGATGGAGTCAGAATGATTCAACTGAACGGTAAGTGACGTGTAGTTCTTCAACAAGATTGTCCCAAAATTCGCCATTGAAGTAAGGACATATCCAGACGACATTGGTAAATATATTATGTTGCTCGTCATTTACTTTGTCATGATAGTGTATGCGGAGAAATCGATAGTATTCATCTCTTTACTCATTGTCCAGATAGGTAAAGAATAAATGCCTTCGATTTCCCTGAGGAATCTGACGAAGTGAAGACTCGCGGCACTGAAATCTCTTTAGAAATCTAGAAGGACACTGACGAACTAAGGAAAAGAGACAATGAAATCTCGAAAGAAACAGATAAGCTAATGAAAGAAGATCTTGAAAACTAGAAGACAGGAGAGACCAGCGAAGAGGATCCTCTAATGCCAGAGGCAAGACACCTAAAAATAGAGAGCCTCTAATGCTAGAAGTAAGGCACCTAAAAATATAGATCGAAGACCCTCTAATGCTAAAAGTATGGAACCTAGAAATATATGTCAAAGAACTTCTAATGCTAGAAGTGGGGGATCTAAAGAGAGATGTAAAAGAACTTCTAATGTTAGAGGTGTGGTAGCTATAAAGAGAGGTCAAAGAACTTCTAATGCTTGAGGTAAGGGAGCTAAAAGAGGTCAAAGAACTTCTAATGCAAGGGTTGTGGTAGCTAAAATGAGGTCAAAGAACTTCTAATGCTAGAGGTGTGGGAGCTAAAAAGAGGTCAAAGAACTTCTAATGCTAGAGGTGTGGGAGCTAAAAAGAAGTAAAATAACTTCTAATGCTAGAGGTGTGGGAGCTAAAAAGAGGTCAAAGAACTTCTAATGCTAGAGGTGTGGGAGCTAAAAAGAAGTAAAATAACTTCTAATGCTAGAGGTGTGGGAGCTAAAAAGAGGTCAAAGAACTTCTAATGCTAGAGGTGTGGGAGCTAAAAAGAAGTAAAATAACTTCTAATGCTAGAGGTGTGGGAGCTAAAAAGAGGTCAAAGAACTTCTAATGCTAGAGGTGTGGGAGCTAAAAAGAGGTCAAAGAACTTCTAATGCAAGGGGTGTGGGAGCTGAAAAGAGGTCAAAGATCTTCTAATGCAAGGGGTGGGGAAGCTAAAAAGAGGTCAAAGAACTTCTAATGCAAGGGGTGTGGGAGCTAAAAAGAAGTAAAATAACTTCTAATGCTAGAGGTGTGGGAGCTAAAAAGAGGTCAAAGAACTTCTAATGCTAGAGGTGTGGGAGCTAAAAAGAAGTAAAATAACTTCTAATGCTAGAGGTGTGGGAGCTAAAAAGAGGTCAAAGAACTTCTAATGCTAGAGGTGTGGGAGCTAAAAAGAGGTCAAAGAACTTCTAATGCAAGGGGTGTGGGAGCTGAAAAGAGGTCAAAGATATTCTAATGCAAGGGGTGGGGAAGCTAAAAAGAGGTCAAAGAACTTCTAATGCAAGGGGTGTGGGAGCTAAAAAGAGGTTCAAAGAACTTCTAATGCAAGGGGTGTGGGAGCTAAAAAGAGGTCAAAGAACTTCTAATGCAAGGGGTGTGGGAGCTAAAAAGAGGTCAAAGAACTTCTAATGCAAGGGGTGTGGGAGCTAAAAAGAGGTCAAAGAACTTCTAATGCAAGGGGTGTGGGAGCTAAAAAGAGGTCAAAGAACTTCTAATGCAAGGGGTGGGGGAGCTAATAAGAGGTCAAAGAACTTCTAATGCAAGGGGTGTGGAAGCTAAAAAGAAGTCAAAGAACTTCTAATGCAAGGGGTGGGGGAGCTAAAAAGAGGTCAAAGAACTTCTAATGCAAGGGGTGTGGGAGCTAAAAAGAAGCCAAAGAACTTCTAATGCAACGGGTGTGGGAGCTAAAAAGAGGTCAAAGAACTTCTAATGCAAGTGGTGTCGGAGATAAAAAGAGGTCAAAGAACTTCTAATGCAAGGGGTGTGGTAGCTAAAAAGAGGTCAAAGAACTTCTAATGCAAGGGGTGGGGGAGCTAAAATGAGGTCAAAGAACTTCTAATGCAAGGGGTGTGAAAGCTAAAAAGAAGTCAAAGAACTTCTAATGCAAGGGGTGTGGGAGCTAAAAAGAGGTCAAAGAACTTCTTATGCAAGGGGTGGGGGAGCTAAAAAGAGGTCAAAGAACTTGTAATGCAAGGGGTGTGGGAGCTAAAAAGAGGTCAAAAAACTTCTAATGCAAGGGGTGGGGGAAATAAAAAGTTCAAAGAACTTCTAATGCAAGGGGTGGGGAAGCTAGAAAGAGGACAAAGAACTTCTAATGCAAGGGGTGTGGGAGCTAAAAAGAGGTCAAAGAACTTCTAATGCAAGGGGCGTGGGAGCTAAAAAGAAGTCAAAGAACTTCTAATGCAAGTGGTGTGGGAGCTAAAAAGAGTTCAAAAAACTTCTAATGCAAGGGATGTGGGAGCTAAAAAGAGGTCAAAGATCTTCTAATGCAAGGGGTGTAGGAGCTAAAGAGGTCAAAGAACTTCTAATGCAGGGGTGTGGAAGCTAAAAAGAGGTCAAATTACTTCTAATGCAAGGGGTGTGGGAGCTAAAAAGAGGTCAAAGAACTTCTAATGCAAGGGGTGGGGGAGCTAAAAAGAGGTCAAAGAACTTCTAATGCAAGGGGTGTGGGAGCTAAAAAGAAGTCAAAGAACTTCTAATGCAAGGGGTGTGGGAGCTAAAAAGAGGTCAAAGAACTTCTAATGGAAGGGGTGGGGGAGCTAAAAAGAGGTCAAAGAACTTCTAATGCAAGGGGTGGGGGAGCTAAAAAGAGGTCAAAGAACTTCTAATGCAAGGGGTGGGGGACCTAAAAAGAGGTCAAAGAACTTCTAATGCAAGGGGTGGGGGAGCTAAAAAGAGGTCAAAGAACTTCTAATGCAAGGGGTGGGGGAGCTAAAAAGAGGTCAAAGAACTTCTAATGTAAGGGGTGGGGGAGCTAAAAAGAGGTCAAAAAACTTCTAATGCAAGGGGTGGGGGAGCTAAAAAGAGTTCAAAGAACTTCTGATGCAAAGGGTGGGGAGCTAAAAAGAGGTCAAAGAACTTCTAATGCAAGGGGTAGGGGAGCTAAAAAGAGGTCAAAGAACTTCTAATGCAAAGGGTGGGGGAGCTAAAAATAGGTCAAAGAACTTCTAATGCAAGGGGTGGGGGAGCTAAAAATAGGTCAAAGAACTTCTAATGCAAGGGGTGGGGGAGCTAAAAATAGGTCAAAGAACTTCTAATGCAAGGGGTGGGGGAGCTAAAAAGAGGTCAAAGAACTTCTAATGCAAGGGGTGTGGGAGCTAAAAAGAGGTCACTGAACTTCTAATGCAAGGGGTGGGAGAGCTAAAAAGAAGTCAAAGAACTTCTAATGCAAGGGGTGTGGGAGCTAAAAAGAAGTCAAAGAACTTCTAATGCTAGAGGTGTGGGAGCTAAAAAGAGGTCAAAGAACTTCTAATGCAAGGGGTGGGGGAGCTAAAAAGAGGTCAAAGAACTTCTAATGCAAGGGGTGGGGGAGCTAAAAAAAGGTGAAAGAACTTCTAATGCAAGGGGTGGGGGAGCTAAAAAGAGTTCAAAGAACTTCTAATGCAAGGGGTGGGGGAGCTAAAAAGAGGTCAAAGAACTTCTAATGTAAGGGGTGGGGGAGCTAAAAAAAGGTGAAAGAACTTCTAATGCAAGGGGTGGGGGAGCTAAAAAGAGTTCTAAGAACTTCTAATGCAAGGGGTGGGGGAGCTAAAAAGAGGTCAAAGAACTTCTAATTTAAGGGGTGGGGGAGCTAAAAAGAGGTCAAAGAACTTCTAATGCAAGGGGTGGGGGAGCTAAAAAAAGGTGAAAGAACTTCTAATGCAAGGGGTGGGGGAGCTAAAAAGAGTTCTAAGAACTTCTAATGCAAGGGGTGGGGGAGCTAAAAAGAGGTCAAAGAACTTCTAATGCAAGGGGTGGGGGAGCTAAAAAGAGGTCAAAGAACTTCTAATGCAAGGGGTGGGGGAGCTAAAAAGAGGTCAAAGAACTTCTAATGCAAGGGGTGGGGGAGCTAAAAAGAGGTCAAATAACTTCTAATGCAAGGGGTGGGGGAGCTAAAAAGAGGTCAAATAACTTCTAATGCAAGGGGTGGGGGAGCTAAAAAGAGGTCAAAGAACTTCTAATGCAAGGGGTGGGGGAGCTAAAAAGAGGTCAAAGAACTTCTAATGCAAGGGGTGGGGGAGCTAAAAAGAGGTCAAAGAACTTCTAATGCAAGGGGTGGGGGAGCTAAAAAGAGGTCAAAGAACTTCTAATGCAAGGGGTGGGGGAGCTAAAAAGAGGTCAAAGAACTTCTAATGCAAGGGGTGGGGGAGCTAAAAAGAGGTCAAAGAACTTCTAATGCAAGGGGTGGGGAAGCTAAAAAGAGGTCAAAGAACTTCTAATGCAAGGGGTGTGGGAGCTAAAAAGAGGTCAAAGAACTTCTAATGCAAGGGGTGGGGGAGCTAAAAAGAGGTCAAAGAACTTCTAATGCAAGGGGTGGGGGAGCTAAAAAAAGGTGAAAGAACTTCTAATGCAAGGGGTGGGGGAGCTAAAAAGAGTTCTAAGAACTTCTAATGCAAGGGGTGGGGGAGCTAAAAAGAGGTCAAAGAACTTCTAATGCAAGGGGTGGGGGAGCTAAAAAGAGGTCAAAGAACTTCTAATGCAAGGGGTGGGGAAGCTAAAAAGAGGTCAAAGAACTTCTAATGCAAGGGGTGTGGGAGCTAAAAAGAGGTCAAAGAACTTCTAATGCAAGGGGTGGGGGAGCTAAAAAGAGGTCAAAGAACTTCTAATGCAAGGGGTGGGGGAGCTAAAAAAAGGTGAAAGAACTTCTAATGCAAGGGGTGGGGGAGCTAAAAAGAGTTCTAAGAACTTCTAATGCAAGGGGTGGGGGGAGCTAAAAAGAGGTCAAAGAACTTCTAATGCAAGGGGTGGGGGAGCTAAAAAGAGGTCAAAGAACTTCTAATGCAAGGGGTGGGGAAGCTAAAAAGAGGTCAAAGAACTTCTAATGCAAGGGGTGTGGGAGCTAAAAAGAGGTCAAAGAACTTCTAATGCAAGGGGTGGGGGAGCTAAAAAGAGGTCAAAGAACTTCTAATGCAAGGGGTGGGGGAGCTAAAAAAAGGTGAAAGAACTTCTAATGCAAGGGGTGGGGGAGCTAAAAAGAGTTCTAAGAACTTCTAATGCAAGGGGTGGGGGAGCTAAAAAGAGGTCAAAGAACTTCTAATGCAAGGGGTGGGGGAGCTAAAAAGAGGTCAAAGAACTTCTAATGCAAGGGGTGGGGGAGCTAAAAAGAGGTCAAAGAACTTCTAATGCAAGGGGTGGGGGATAGCTGTCGCCAGCGAGGCTTTGGGAAAGGCGCGGCGGCGTCTGTGTTCTTTCTGATGCGTAAACTTAATTAAATACAAGTAAAAACAGGGCATTAAATACGTATTATAAATACTAAACTCTTTCTTATCTTGACAGCACAAATGAAATCTTACAAGTTCCAACATGTAACTAAGCGCTTCCGAAACACGAGTCAACCTTTTACTTCTGCTTGGAGGATATCCTCGCAAGTAAAAGGTAATCATTATGAATATGGAAAGAAAGATTTGCTTATACTTCTACCTTTTGCTTCAGAGAATTACCTTGTACTTCTATCTTATGCTTACAAGGATATCTTTCATTTTAATGAATACCTCCCATTGATGTTACCGTGCGCAGCTCAAAATTACCGCTTGCCATTACATACGGAGCTTGATGTTTTTATTTTTTCGCGAGCGAAGCGAGTGCACGGTGAAGCAAGAACCATTAGATTCTCTAATATTCTTGTTTTCTTTTTACCTATTAAACTATTGAGACCGAATACCAAAGTAAAGGAATAAATCAGATCGCATACCAAAACAGTACTTATAGAAGGTTTTACAAGGTTGGGGGGGGGGGGGATTTCTCACTTGAGTCATTTTTCCCCTCAGGTGTTTTTCCTTAATAGTGGACTTTACGTATGAATCACCGTCCCCCCCCCCCACACACACAAAAAATATGGCCGTTGCCGAAAAACAAAAGTGAATGAGGCTAGAAAATATTACGGGCTTTGGTCTTGATTCTCTCAAATCTATCATTCCACGGCAAAGCTTCCAGATATCTATTCTACATAACAAAAAGCGAGTGTATGGGGAGGGTTTAATGTGCATATCTAAATATTTAGCCGTCATTTTTGACGGACCCCATACACTAGTTTAAGATAAAAACGAAACTTGAAAGAGTTCAACAGCTTGATATTTGACTTACAATTAACTTAGGTTATTCATTTTTTTTTTTTTGCATAATCATTTTGACATATGCACATTCACAAACAAAACAAACAAACCAAGTCATCATGATAAACAGGCAGGTGGAAACAAGGATAAACAGATTAAACACCAGTTGAAAACAACAACCATCAAAGGGAACCATCATAAACAAACAGCCGTAAACAGAATCAACATAAAACAGACACAGAAACATAAACAACATCACACATAATAAATAGCAAGAGACAACCGTACACAATAACAAACAGACAGAATTAACTTGCCAAAGCGAACCGTAAACAACAACAACAAACAGAATCAGCATCATAAACCAGAGAAGTATAAAAACAGAAGCAACATCTTAGACAACGCGTTTTAAACATCAGCATACTAACAGACAACATCATGACCAAACAGAAATAATAATAATAAAAAAAAACAATATTACATACAACTCTATAAACACAAACAAACATGTAAACAGATTCAA
>NC_090741.1:41290228-41292381 GCF_036898095.1 Palaemon carinicauda | reverse complement strand
ATGGCCTTGCTGATGACTCAACAGATAGACCTATAGGATCCCCCAAACCCCCCATCCTTAGCTCAAGAGGATGGTGAGGTTGCAGACATTAAACGAAGTAATGAGTCTAAGTGGGACTCGAACCTCCGACTGGCAAACACCAGGCAGGAACGTTACCAATCAGGCCACAACAACCCATATATTCTGAAAATATTTATTTATTTATATTTCCTTGTCATTTTAAAGTTTTCTCATAGCTACTGTCCTTCTTTGAAAGATTTCGGTTACAGTCAACATTTTCAAAATTTATTTACCCGAATGGCTAGTTTTGAAATACATTATAGTTTCAATGATATTTATAATAAAAATTATCTTCAAATTTCCTTGACCAGTTAAAAGGACTCATTATCATTTTAGTTTTTTAAAGAAGAAAAAAATTGGTATTTTTTCTAGTCTCTTCGAGAAAAACGCCAAAATATTTTTTTTTCTGGTCTCAAAAAGAAAAAGTTGCTCGTTTTATCCAATCTTCTAAAAAAATATGATGACCTCGTTTTCTGAGGCAAAGTTTTTGTTTCTTTTCAAGGGACTACTAAGAATAATTTTTGAATAGTTCAAACCTTACTTGACTATTGACTATAGTTTTAAATGGTTCAGGACACTTGAATGGTCTTGGGATTTTGATTCTTAATAGTTCATGACATTCAAAAAAAAAAAAATAATATTTATTTTGAAATTGATGGGAACTTTCTTGACACTTGTTCAGTGGCTAATTTCCTCTTGGTAAAGGTAGAAGAGACTCTTTAACTATAGTAAGCAGCTCTTCTAGGAGAAGGACACTCCAAAATTAAACCATTGTTCTCTAGTTTTGGGTAGTGCCATAGCTTCTGTAGCATGGTCTTCCACTGTCATGGGTTAGAATTCTCTTGCTTGAAGGTACACTCGGGCGCACTATTCTTCTCATTTCTCTTCTTGTTTTGTCAATGTTTTCATAGTTTATAAAGGAAATGTCTATTCTAATGTTACTGTTTTTAAAATATTCTATTTTTCCTTTTTTCCTTTCCTCACTGGGCTATTTTCCCTGTTGGAGCCCGTGGGCCTATAGCATCCTGCTTTTCTAACTAGGGTTGTAGGTTAGCATAATAATAATAATAATAATAATAATATTAATAATAATAATAATACTGACGACATTTGAATAATTTGAATAATTCTTGAACACCAGTACTTTAATCAAGCTGAATCACAAAACTTTCATGCCTCGGGACTTTTAACTGTCCAGTTTTAATGTAGCTAAAATTATATCTAACAATAATATCCATACGGATAAAATAACACTACTAGTGAATTATTATGGTGCTTACTATACTGTGGTCTAGATTATTGTTTCTAGTTATAATAATAATAATAATAATAATGATAATAATAATAATGATAATAATAATAATAATAATATTAATAATAAATACCGTTGTTTTTCCAGTATCAATTGTTGTTCTTCCATCATGCTGTTTCAACTACAGCCACTTGGAATCTAATAATATAATTATTATTATTATTATTATTATTATTATTATTATTATTATTATTATTATTATTATTAATAATAATAATAATAATAATAATAATATAAATAATAACAATATTTTTAATAATAAAACACCGATGTTTTCCCTGCATCAATTGTCCCTATTCCCTCACGTTGTTTCAAACTACAGCCACTTGGAATCTCAGCAACCCACCCCCCCCCCCACCCCCCCGCGTGCATGTGCTTTCCAAGGACGTGTTTGCTTCCGCCTGTTTGTCTGTGCTTGTTTGCAGAAACATCGATTCTGGTGCCTTTATGTGTTTGCACTCCTGAGCAACGGTGCTCTTGGTCACATTGCGGTGGCAAGAGATTGCAAGAGATGGCAAGAGATTGCAAGAAATTGCTCTTATTTAAATTTAATGCTCTTGGGTCTAATTACATTTCCTTTGATATAGGTTAGTTGATTCTCTTGATCTAATTCAATCTTGAGTCATTCCGCTGAATTATCTGCCGATGGTCTAATTACATTTTGCCCGATTATTCCCTCATTTTTATTTTTTTTTTTTTGGTCGTCTGGGGGCGTTTTAAACGTTATAGATGCTGTCTGAGTATGGATCTGGCAGTAATTTTGTAATTTTAGTCTTTTGGA
>NC_090741.1:41282728-41285228 GCF_036898095.1 Palaemon carinicauda | reverse complement strand
ACTAGAAACAGCACGATTTGTTATTGTTGGTTATGTAAATAAGTACAAATACCTATAATCTATGTAAAATATATCAAGTATATATAAAATGGGTTCATATTACTCTGTACAGTATATATATATATATATATATATATATATATATATATATATATATATATATATATATATAAATATTTATATATATATATATATATATATATATATACATATATATATATGTTAATATATACATATATCTATATATATCTTTATATATATATAATATATATATATATATATATATATATATTCATATATATATGTGTGTGTGTGTATGTGTACACTATTATATGAAAACCCATTACATTTACCCCACTATTCTTCTATCAATATTCGTCAACCTTCATAAACTGCAAAACCCAACACCTTCTTCGGGAGGCGAAAACCACATTAGCATACTAATGAAAGACGACTGTCCCCCAGGTGTAAGCAAGAGGACCCACACAACTAACTACTTAAGCGACGAAAGAACAGGTGTGCTTAACCTCTCCTCCGACCTCCCGGATAATACACGAAATCTAATATTAGTATTCCTTTGTCATGTCGTAGGAGACGGCGAGTGTCTACCATAGGTAATTGGCCCTTTTAATTGGTAGGGATTTGGGGGGAAGGTGCTACTGCTGGTATTAATGTTGTTATTGCTACTATTACTGATATTACTATTACTACTACTACTAATACTACAACTAATACTGCTGTTTAATTGGTAGGTATCTGGGGGAAGGTGCTACTGCTGGTATAATGTTGCTATTGCTACTACTACTGATATTACTACTACTACTACTACTACTACTACTACTACTACTACTAATACTGCTGTTTAATTGGTAGGTATCTGGGGGGAAGGTGCTACTGCTGGTATAATGTTGCTATTGCTACTACTACTCATATTACTACTACTACTACTACTACTACTACTAATACTGCTGTTTCTACTACTGCTGCTGTTGTTACTACTGCTGCTGCTGCTGTTGCTGCTACTACTACTGCTCCTACAACTATTACTACTACTACTGCTACTGCTACCCATTACTACTACTACTACTACTACTGCTACTGGTACTGCTACTGCTACTACTACTACTACTCTGCCACTACTACTACTATTAATACGGGCGGTGATAAGTTAAGGCTAAAATGACTTCTTTTAACAGTTTTAAATGTCGCTAATGAATAGAAGAGACAATTGACAGCGACAAAGCCCTAGAGTCTAACCATATACATGTATGATCAGCGAACAAGCCCTCTCTCCACCCAAGCTAGAACCAAGGAGGATCAGGCAATGACTACTGATGCTCAAGAGACGTTTCTCGCTTCCTTTGCCGGTGGTTTCATGGATTCATGGCATTTGGGACATATGAAAATGCACTGGGTCCAAGGAGGCCATTATGAGCCAAGCTGTAACTGGGAGAAAACATTGAAGGTGCTTTAACCCGACAGCCCACGTCTTCTCACTTTCAGGATTCAATTATAGTTTCTTTCCCTCTACAGTGAGGCTTTGGAAATCTTTTCTAACCCGTGTTTTTTCCCGATTATTGGATCTTACAGAAGAGACAACTGATAATTTTTCTTTGATTTTAGACCTGGGAAAGATAAGGCCGCTAAGTTGTCTGACCAATTAACCTTTCCAAAGATATTACAAGAAAGGAGAGAACTTTGTTTAGTGAGGGAGAGAGAGAGAGAGAGAGAGAGAGAGAGAGAGAGAGAGAGGGTGTATGTTTGGCCCCAATTAACACATTACACACACATGCCACTCATTAAGTGGGATATCCATAAATGAGAGAGAGAGAGAGAGAGAGAGAGAGAGAGAGAGAGAGAGAGAGAGAGAGAGAGAGAGAGGAGAGAGAGAGAGGGTAAGTTTGGCTTCAATTAACACATTACACACACATACCACTCATTAAGTGGGATATCCATAAATAAGAGAGAGAGAGAGAGAGAGAGAGAGAGAGAGAGAGAGAGAGAGAGAGAGAGATTTGGCTTCAATTAACACATTACACACACATACCACTCATTAAGTGGGATATCCATAAATGAGAGAGAGAGAGAGAGAGAGAGAGAGAGAGAGAGAGAGAGAGAGAGAGAGAGAGAGAGAGAGATATGGCTTCCCAACTAACTCATTACAAACATATATATCGCACTCTACGTGGGATACTTAACAGATGCCTCTTTGAAAGAGACAGAAAGAGATATTTCGATTCTTTCACGACGTCTGCAATAAGAAGACATTTCGCATCACACCTCGCGTATATGGCCTGGAGATTTTACGCTGTCATAAAGATTACCTAGATGCTCTTTTGAACTGTCCGTACCTTACAAATTTGCCTTCAGATATTCTTGAAGTATCGGTTCTCTTAAAAAAAAAAAAAAAAAAAAAAAAAAAAAAAAAAAAAAAAAAAAAAAGATTGTTTTCCTCTTTTTCATTCGTGTAAAATTTTAAAATCCGCTCGTGAGTGGCAAA
>NC_090741.1:41267728-41277728 GCF_036898095.1 Palaemon carinicauda | reverse complement strand
TGTAGGGTGACATCAACTTCAGATACATCAACAATGAAGGGATCCACAAACCAGTGTGGCACAGTCATTTGCAGTAGGTCAGAGAAGTGAGTTTCCATATCATTATGCAACTGCTTCAGATGGTCAACATTCACTGCCAGGTCAGCATCAAGCAGTTTGGTGGATATAACTGCTAAGGAAGGAAACTGTGCAAACTCTCGTCTTCCAAGGTTCAATCAGAACAGCTTGAGTTTCCCTTTAAATGCAGTAAATGCCTCCTAGCAGGAAAACAGGGTGGAGTTATTTCCTTGAAGCTCTTTGTTCAGAACATTTAGCTTTTCAAATATGTCTGACAGGTATAAGATGTCACTCTTTGCATCAACAAGTTTCTGTCCAAGTTCTGTTGTCCCACTAAAGAAAGAGATAACACTCCCAAAGTGCAATAAAAAATAGTGCACAGAAAGATCGCCTCTTACAGCAATTATGTGAAAAGATGACAGCACTTCTTTTAAACTGCGTAAAGCAGTTTCCTTTTCCTTGTAATGTCAGGTTAAGGTTATTTAAATGTGAAATTATTTAATATTTCAAGTGTTTGGAACTAAAACCTGACTTCAGTGTGCAACGCATTTTCAAATTCTTCATTGTTCTTTTCACATAATTGCTGAAAGAGGCGATCTTTCTGTGCACTATTTTTTATCAAGTTGATAGCCTTGATAACATGCCCAAGTGATTCATGCAGACGTCCTGCTAGGTTTTTGGCAACCAGGTGCTGCCAGTGAACAACACAGTGCACACAAACGACATTAGAAACAGCTTTTTTTAAGTAAGCACTGAATCCCTGATACCTTCCAATCATAACAGCAGCGCCATCTGTTGCACAAGCCACAATGTTCTTGAGTGTAATGTTGTTCCCCTCAAAATAGACCTCAAGTTTTTTGAAGATGGATTCGCCTTTAGTGTCATTCGTTAATTTCAATGCGAAAAGCATTTCTTGACATATTTCATGAACATCAAGAAACCAGACAAATACCACCAGAAGAGCAAAATTATCAGGTAAAGTTGATTCGTCGAGATGAAGCGAGAATTCATTCACCTGCAGTTTTGAGACTAATTGGCTTTCAACATCAGCTGCCATCTCATCAATGCGGCGTGATACTGAGGAGTTGCTCAGAGGAATAACACTAGTTACCTCTTGTGGACTCTGATTCATGACTGTTGAAAGCACTACAGCCACAGACGGCATGATCAGAGATTCATCGATAGTATGAGGCTTACCTGCTTTTGCAATCAAATTTGCTATCTTGTAAGAAGCCAACATCCCTCTATCTACTTTTGCCACTTTTTGGGCAAACATATGATTCACTGTCATCCTTCCTTGGAACTCGTCAAGTAATTTTTTGAAGAAATCTAGCGGCTTGTCTTTCTTGTCTTTATGTGCAGTCTCCAGATGCGTTTTCAGTTTGCTGGGACACATACTTTCATTTGAGAGTGAGGTCATACATAGCAGGCACATATTTCACTGTCTGCAAAAATTACCTGGTACTGTATATTGAATTGAATGATGTTTAAACTAAAGTCAAGCATGATAAACAGAATATTCGAAGCATAATAATGATTTATTTCAAAATATTACACATTTATATATTTTGTGGGTCCTAAATTTTCTGTGGCCCCCCATGGCTCCCCATTTTTCCAATTTTGTCTTGTGGCCCCTGAAAAATTCTCATGGCCCCCAAGGGGGCCATATGGCCCACGTTGAGAAACACTGACTTAGACCAACATAAGCAACAGTGGCACAGAATAGCTTGCGATAGAAGTCTGTGGAGAAACCTGGAGAAGGCCTACATCCAACAAAGGACTTTTGAAGGCTGAAATGATGATGATGATGATGATAGGTCTATCTGCCGAGTCACCAGCAGCCAATGCCTGGCCCTCCTTGGTCCTAGCTTGGATGGAGAGGGAGCTTGGGCTCTAATCATATGTATGTAAGGTCAGTCTCTAAGGCATTGTCCCTCTTCTTTGCCATTCATGAGCAGACTTTAAACCTTTAAAACTAGAGGAAGGAAAATAGAAAAAAAATCAGTCCAAGGACTTCCATATAAAAAGAGGAAAAATATCAGAAAGTATATATATCCTCTTCATAAAACTTCCGAAAAATAACTTCATAAAAAGTGATAAGACAGAGAATAAGAGTTTTTTGTAAAAATTCTAAAAAAAAAAATAATATAAAACTATAAGAAAGAGTGCACCATAAAACAGACGTGTTATTGTCCCCAATCCAACCAGAAGTTTTTATTTGTTCCATCCAAGGAAGGAGATATAAATCCATTTTTGGAAATCCTCTTAAACAGCTACATACCATAACCATCCATAAGACGATAGCAAATCTTCTCTTAGCATCAATAAACGAAGGGGGGGAGAGAGAGAGAGAGAGAGAGAGAGAGAGAGAGAGAGAGAGAGAGAGAGAGAGAGAGAGAGAGAGAGAGTTGGAGTTTTCTGGCACCCTGACATCGAAGGTCACTGACGCCTATATCGTTTGTTATAAATAAAGAATAAAAAGATATTAAATTTAAAACAATAAAAACAAAGATGTCCTTATAAAAGTAAGATAGCTTTCAGAAGATTAGCTAGAGAAATAAATCTAAAAATACTGCTAGCATAATACAACACATCATGTCCAAGAATCTTGACAGAGAGAGAGAGAGAGAGAGAGAGAGAGAGAGAGAGAGAGAGAGAGAGAGAGAGAGAGAGAGAGAGCAGTGTAATATACAACCCACAATATATACAGTTTGTAAAATCACTATATAAAAAGTAGATAAATTAGTTACGAAAAACAATATTAATTATTATCATTATTATTATTATCATTATTATCATTATTATTATTATTATTATTATTATTATTATTATTATTATTATTATTATTATTATTACAAGCAAAGTTATATCCCCAGTTGGAAAAGCAAGATGCTGTAAGTCCAGAGGCTCCAACAGCAAAATAAAAATCCCAAACCAAGTACTGAGTATTAAGGTATGCCTACAGTGTGCCCCCTAAAGAGTACTAAATGTTCCTTGCACTTTCCCTTCACAATTACATCCTCGGTGCACCGTTTGCTTTAGTCTATTCTTACTTGGCTGTCCAGCTTCTTTGATTTTCATTTTAGTAGAAAATCAAATGAAGACTAGAATAAGCTCAATTGACGCCTAGAATGATAATAGTAATGATACTGATGGTCATGGTCCTTATAGTCATAAAATAAGGAACAAAAGGGATCTTTCCCCTCTCCGCTCCCCCCAGCCTGACGAGGGATGTATACTAATAAAGATGTTAGCGAAAAGTCCATTGCAAACAACAACAATATGATGATGATGATGATAATAAAAATTATAATAATATAATATCTCAAATAATATAGTCTTAAAATCCCCATCATTTCACAAAAATAAAAAAAAATCATCAAATATAATGAATAGATACCTTGCAACGTTATATTAAACCGGAGACAAAGCCTAAACTTATTATACAAATAATTGAAGAAGAAAGGAAACATCCCTATAAAATAAGAGAATAAACAATTAAAATAAATCTTCAGAGGAGATGGAAGAAAATGTATATGAAAATATAAAAAAAAACATCAAAATAAAAAACAAAAAGAATTTTTCTCATTAAAAAATTAAACTTTTAAAAACCTAAAATAAAAAATGAAACCTAAAAAAATGTTTAGGATGAAAATAAGAACTAAATAAAATTGAAATGGGTGGGAATAATCTTTAAAAAAAAAACAAAAAAAAACAGCCAAAGAATAAACAAATGTCCGTGTAAAAATTAAAATAAAAACAACGTTGGAAACAAATAAGTATCAAACATTTTTATAAGAATCAGAAAACAAAATAATGAAAAATAACCGTAAAAGAGGAGAAGTTTATAATAAAAAAAGAAAACGAGATTAAGAGGGATAAAATAAAAAATCTTATAACATACCATTAAGGTATCTCATGAGACCAACAATTTCTACCGGAATACTGCTCTATTAAAAAAAAAAAAATTGGATATGAAAGTTTTCATATTATGAACTCTACCTTAAACCCGTTTTTATCCATGAAGAACATTTAGTAAACATTGATATTTTCTAGCACAAAAAAAAAAAAAAAAGTAAAAAAAATTTGAAATTTAGTGCACCCATATGAACAGGTGCTTAAAAAAGTAACAAAATAAAGAATAGAAAATTCGAAACGGACCGTCCCAAACCTTTCCTGCTCTAACAAAACATTAACTCGGGTTTTTGGAGCGACACTTAATCCACGGGCTTTAAGATCCCACTCTTCGAAAACGCCCGTAAAAGTGCGATAAATTTAACGTCTGGCTGAACACCAACGTTCGTTCAATGTGCCGGTAACAATGAAGATATGAAATTTTCGGTTCTTATTAAAATCTGAAAAAGGGGGGAAGGGAAGGGGGGTGGGATGTGGATAGAATTAAAATGCTCCACAAAAAAAAAAGAAAAAAAAAAAAAAAAAAAAAAAAAAAATGCTGAAAGAATGTGAGCCAGAGTGGAAAATCAATGGATTTAAGCAGGTAGGTTATATCAGTACTTTAATTCTTTTTCAAATCTAGAGAGAGAGAGAGAGAGAGAGAGAGAGAGAGAGAGAGAGAGAGAGAGAGAGAGAGAGAGAGAGAGAGATTTACGCAAGTGTAAGCTGTGTGAGAGACATGTCTCTTGTAAATAAAGTTTATAAGTTGTGTGCGTGTGTGTGCGTATTTTACAAGGAATTTGGATGTCTCAAAGACTTTTTAATCCATCCGCGGAAACTCCACTTTCTCTTTGGTAAAGCAATTTACTTTTGAGCATTTAGTGTTTTTTTCATGATCTTGTCTAACTCATTCTTGAACTCGTTTACCGTGTTACCGTCTACTACATCTGCTGGAAGTCTATTCCAAGTATTTGCTATTTTGTATGTAAAGAAATTGCCACATTAAGTGGTGTTGTATCTTTTCAATTCCAGTTTGTTTCCGTTACCTCTGGACTGATTTGTGCTAAGCGTGAATATAGTTGTAGTCTACATTTGCTATTCCTTTAAGAATTTGTAATGCCTCTATTGACTGTCCCCTTAGTCGTCGAGTTTGTGGATCAAATAAGTTCAAACGTTCCATCCTCCGTCTACATCCAAATTGCCTTAGTGTTTGGAACTAGTTTGGTGGCCCTAGCTTGTACTGCTTCCAGTCTTTCTACATCCTTGGAGCCCAGAATTGGACTCCGTATTTTAGATGGGGTCTTACTAGTGATGTTTACAGCTGTATTACAGTGTCTTTGTTTCTGTATTTTAATTTTCTTTTTATGTAACATAGAACTTTTTGTGCTTCTTCTCAGCTTTTATGCTCTGTTTGGTGTACTTCAAATCCTCGCTGATAATAATACAGAGATCTTCCTCATGGTCCACATTTGCTATTTCATTACCAAGCAATGAGCAATCTAATTGTGGGTTACTATAACCTATGTGCATGACTTTGCATTTCCCACAGTTGAAAGGCATTTGCCATTTTCTGGACCATTCTCCTAGCTTCATTAGATCCTCTCTTAAGGCTCCTACGTCTACTGAGTTCGAAGCATTTATGCCTAATTTAGTAACGTCGGCAAATTTGGCTATTCTACAAGTTATCCTTAAATCTATAAGCGTCCAGGAAACTATATATAACCCCACACCGACATGAGCGCCACTGTCGTGCAGTACTCGTGAACTGCTCATGAACTGTTTGTGAACTGT
Organism: Palaemon carinicauda; assembly: GCF_036898095.1. Taxonomy (NCBI): domain Eukaryota; kingdom Metazoa; phylum Arthropoda; class Malacostraca; order Decapoda; family Palaemonidae; genus Palaemon; species Palaemon carinicauda. The sequence goes on along the minus strand of NC_090741.1, from coordinate 41,271,986 downwards.
TTGTGAACTGCTCGTGCCATGCCCAAACTGTTCGTGAAGTGCGTAAACTAGTCGTGAACTGCTCGTGCCATCAATGCGTGAAGTAAACGTGACCATGTCAGTGGGAAGTCGGGGACACGCTGCGACGCGCCATATTCCTGAACATGTCGTCAACTACTCGTGAACTCGACGTGAGCTGTTCGTGAACTATTCGTCACTCGTGGCAGTTCGTGACAGTCGTGGCATGGCACGCATCCTTCCGCATTGTCCCGACGAGGTCACGACAAGTTCACGAACAGTTTGCGCATAGTTCACGACCCGGTCGCGAAATTTTGTCGTGACCAAAATTCTGAACATTTCAAGGTTATCGTCACGACATGCCACGATGTCACGACGGGTTTACATACACTTCAGGCCAGTTTACGACTAGTTTGTGCATTGGCACGACTAAGTGTCAGGGTGGCATATGTCTCTAATGTAGATCAGAAATAGCAATTGGCCAAAGACGGATCCTTCAGGTACTCCGTGAGAGAGAGAGAGAGAGAGAGAGAGAGAGAGAGAGAGAGAGAGAGAGAGAGAGAGATATTTACGCAAGTATAAGCTGAGTGAGATATATCATTTGTAAATAAAGTTTATACGTTGTGTGTGTGAGAGAGAGAGATTTTACACACAATTACATAATTGTGTGAGTGTGTTGGAGAACGGAGAAAGAGAGCGAGTAGACAACCATTTCACATACATTCATGAAATGCATCTATACACGAGTGTGAGAAAAAGAGACAGTCAGACAGACAGAGACACAGAATTGTGGTAAAGGAAACCGATGCCTGAAACCAGTGTAAAACAAAAACAAAAAGTTATGAGAATCGAAAGGCCGATAAAAAAGGATAACCTTAAATGTGATACAAAGACTTAACATGAAACTTTAGGACGAAAAGCCATACCATTCGCCATTCGTTGAGAGAGAGAGAGAGAGAGAGAGAGAGAGAGAGAGAGAGAGAGAGAAGAGCAGGTAATAAACATTCCTTTTGAGATTCCCTAAAAGCATAAACTTTGGCCCTGGCAGAAAAGCAAAATAGTTCTGAATGGAAAAAGACTCCAACAATTTGAACAGGTCTCTATTTTTTTTCTCTTTCTCTCTTTTACCTAACTTGCTACCCTCATTCATCGTGGTGCTCTCTCTCTCTCTCTCTCTCTCTCTCTCTCTCTCTCTCTCTCTCTCTCTCTCTCTCTCTCTCTCTCTCTCTCTCTTGCAATCCTCTGAACTTCTGTCCTTTGCAAAGAAAGGAAAGAAAGACGCAAAAGACGAAACACGAGAATCAGCGAATCTTTTCCCCGACTGCCAAAAGGAAGGCAGCATTTGAGGAATATCAAATACAAGGATTCAGAGCAAAGCAGCATCTGAGAAATATAATATTTACGTATTCAGAGGAGGACAGTCACTGAGAAATATTACAAACTTCGAGTCAGTAATTGTGAAAATTTAAATCAAAATTTTTGGGAAGAGTGGCATTTGAAAATATAAAATTAAACAAAGTCTTCCAAGTTTGGCAACATTTAAGAAATATTCAGAGTAAAAGGATTCAAAGAAAATCCGTATTTGAGTAAAATAGAAACAGTTAAAGAAAATGCTGATTTTCAGAAATATATATATTTGAATTGTGAGAGAATTGCATTTAAGAAAATCTATAAAAAACAACAGCTTGAAGAATAACAATATCCAAAATGCATAAAATACAGGGTTTCTAGAATCAAAGGATAAGGGAATGTAAACACATATCTTAAACAGCTCTTCTAGGAGAAGAGCACTCCAAAATCAAACCACTGTTCTCTACTCTTGGGTAGTGCCATAGCCTCTGTACCATGGTCTTCCACTGTCTTGGGTTTGAGTTCTCTTGCTTGAGGGTCCACACGGGCACAATATTCTATCCTATTTCTCTTCCTCTTGTTTTTGTTAAAGTTTTTATAGTTTATGTAAGAGATTTATTTTAATGTTGTTACTATTCTTAAAATATTTTATTTTTTTTGTTTCCTTTCCTTACTGGGCTATTTTCCCTGTTGGAACCCCTGGGCTTATAGCATCCGGCTTTCCCAACTAGGGTTGTAGCTTAGCAAGTAATAATAATAATAATAATAATAATAATATTAATAATAATAGTAATAAAATAATAATGATAATAATAATTGAAATAAAATAATAATAATAATAATAATAATAATAATAATAATAATAATAATAATAATAATGAAAGTCAACTGAAATCTGAGGGTTGCAATGAAAGCGGATCTTAATAGGTAATGGAACCTCGATTATGTTAATAGTTTGATATAAGCTTGCATGTTTGATGTTCGTGCATTATGATTTTGATAAAAAGAAATACAATTATTGTTAAGATTCAAATATTTTCAAGTGAGAGTTTTACACTTCCTCGTAAGTAGGTATTTTAATTCTCCATAGTGCCTATTTTGTAGAAACCGGTTAGGAATTACGGCTACATAATCATTTTAGGACAGACAACTGCCTATCCATAGCTAAAGACCAGATCTTGTGGTCAATTACACCATTTAGGATTAATAAAACGTTTATCAGTGACGAGAAAGTTACGTGATTCATAAGAATCAGTACCAATAATAATAATAATAATAATAATAATAATAATAATAATAATAATAATAATAATAATAATAATAATAATCTTTATTTCAGCAAAAGCCATATACAGAGTTACAACAGGGGTACAGTGATCTTACACTTTTGACATCAGTAAAAAAAAAAAAAAAAAAAAAAAAAAAAAAAAAAAAAAAAAAGGTTATGCAATCATATCAGTGGTATATTACAAACAATAAGTTTAAACGAGAAAATACATGGGAACGGGTTCAAACCTAACCTAACCGTTAAAGGTTTAAAATCCGCTCACGAATGGCAGATTCAAGGGACAGTGACATTGGCCTATCAAGCAGGACAATGCTCTAGAAACTGACCACACATACATATGATCAGCGTCCAAGGCCCCTCTCCACCCAAGCTAGAATCAAGGAGGGCCAGGCAATGGCTGCTGATCACTCAGCAGATAGATCTATAGGCTCCCCCTCCTAAGCTCACAAGGATGGTGAGGTTGCAGCGACTAAAGAGTTTGAGCGAGACTCGAACCCCAGACTTGGCCTCAACTGACCCCGGGGGTGGGGACATGCTAGTAGAACCTCATCCATGTCTTACGTAGTGACATATTTCATGGAAAACAGAAATTCACCCCCCCCCCCCTTAACCTCCATATCAATTACTAATTAACAACCCCAGATCGCACTTTATCACTGCGCAGGTTGACATATTTCTTACAGTAAGTTTTGCAAGTATGGTTAGGAAATTAATTGTGCGCTTTTTTTTTTTTTTTTTTTTTTTTTTTTAGCTGGGCATGCGTGACCCAATCAAGAATTCCATACCAAAAAAAAATGCAGTCTAATACTATTGTTCGTTATAAATAGAGACAAAACTGAAGTTACTTATTCTGATTGATTGCATCCTGACATCGTTACATACTCTGAAGAAAGTCACTTCAGAACATTCAATATTTTAACATATACTAATGGCAGTGTTGAAGAGGAGGTAATGATTAATTTTAATAGGCGATTTTATAAGATTTTTTTTTGAAGCCCACAACGACCTAATACCACTTGCGATAATCTTTCAGTTTTCTGAGAATTTTTATGAGAGAGAGAGAGAGAGAGAGAGAGAGAGAGAGAGAGAGAGAGAGAGAGGAGAGAGAGAGAGAGAGAGAGAGAGTAATCGCAAAAACTTCCATCGACGTAATATATCGGTCGACTGGACAGTCGAGGAAAGGTATACCACTTTCTTTGGGTGACATTCTGGCAACAACGAGCATCTTCCTTTGCTCCTAAATTGCGGGAGACGGAACGCTTTTGCAAAAGACACGCTCACTGAGCATTAAGTGCAATGTCCTTATATATATATGGCGCTGTGTGGAGCATTGCGCCTTGATTTACAATGCTCCGAAGATATTCTCACTCTCCAGGGTGTTGCTTCTGTGTGGCACGGAGGATATATATATATATATATATATATATATATATATATATATATATATATATATATATATATATATTATATATATAACTGTATATATATATAGCAACAACAACAACAACAACAGCTCAGACTCGTTAGTGCCACTAGTGTCTACAACCTTACCATCCTTGTGAGCTAAGGTTGGGGGGTTTGGGGGAGCCTATAGGTCTATCTGCTGAGTCATCAGCAGCCACT
>NC_090741.1:41255228-41257728 GCF_036898095.1 Palaemon carinicauda | reverse complement strand
CTGCGACCAATTCAAAGGTTTAAAGGTAGAGTGGTAGAGGCAAGGACAGTGACATAGCCCTAGCAAGCAGACAATCCCCTAGAGACTGTTCATATTATGATCAGCGACCATGCCACCTTTCACCCAAGGTTGTGGTGGCCGGATGGTAACGTCCTGGTGATTGCCAGACTGGGGTTCGAGTCCAGCTCAAACTCTTTAGTTCCTTGTGAGCTAAGGGTGGGGGTTTGGGGGAGCTTTTAGGTCTATCTGCTGAGTCATCAATAGCCATTGCCTGGCCCTCCTTGGTCCTAGCTTGGGTGGAGAGGGGGCTTGAGCACTGATCATATGTATATGTGGTCAGTCTCTAGGCCATTGTCCTTCTTGATAGAGTAATGTCACTGTCCCTTGCCTCTGCCATTCATGAGCGACCTTTAAAACCTTCAAACCTTTAATAAGACCAGGGAGGGCCAGCCGCAAAAGTATGGTAGAGGCAAGGGACAGTGGCATAGCCCTAGCTAGCAGGACAATGCCCCAGAGACTGTTCATATTATGATGAGTCACCAAGCCACTTTCCACCCAAGATAAGACCAGGGAGGGCCAGGACGCTATAGAATGGTAGAGGGAAGGGACAGTGACATTGCTTCTAGCTAGCAGGACAATGCCCTAGAGACTGTTCATATCATGATCAGCGACCAAGCCACTGGGGGCTGGGTCAAGGCCTTGGCTGGGTGCTGATGACTCAGCAGGTAGATCTATAGGGCCCGCCCATAACCCACATCCTTAGCTCACAAGGATGGTAAGGTTGCAGACACTAAATAAACTATCGAATTTGAGCGGGACCCGAACCCAAGTCCAGCCAGTGCCAGGCATGGAAGCTTCCAGTAGGCCACCACAACCCTAGACTAATCAACAAGTTTCGAGATATATAAAAAGGTACCGTTTCTTCCTATGTTGATGGAAACAGCTGACAATGAACGGACATCCTATTGTCCATACCTCGACCAGACCTAAACCAAACAAGAAAAGGAACAAAAGAAGGAAACAATCGTTTTTAATCCGATGGAAGATGTTAACCTACCTCTCGATGGATGAAGGCTAGAAGATTTGGGGAAAACGTAAGGAAAGAAATTCCAAAGCTTGTCCTTTGTGAGAAGAATATTGTCACCGAACATTTAAAGAAGCAGCTTAATGGATACAACTTTATATATATAGTATATATATATATTAATATATATATATATATATATATATATATATATATATTATACACAAAATATATACTTATATATATATGAAAAAAATAGAATATTTATATATATATATATATATATATATATATATATATATATATATATATATATATATATATATAAAGAATTAACCTTGACCCATAAGAAGAAGTATATACAGTACGTGTACATATGAGAGGTTTAACAATCTAAATACAAGAAATGAAAAATGAATAAAGTTTTCAATTTTGGAAACTTTTTTCCTTTGGGAGCTAACGTCGATCACCCAGTGCAAAATTATCCCAGAGAGAGGAGAGAGAGAGGAGAGAGAGAGTGAGAGGAGAGAGAGGAGAGAGAGAGAGAGAGAGAGAGAGAGAGAGAATGAAAATAGCACAACGCAGCTTCCTGTCTTTCAGTGATATATATTAACGGGTTTCCTCCCCTTATCCTTTTTAACGAATCAAATCCGAAAAGATATTTCCCTTTTTTTTTTTTTTACTTTGAACCGAGTCAGAATTTACGAGTCATCCTGATGGGACCAGTAAGTGAGACCACGTGTTTTAGGGGAGAGAGAGAGAGAGAGATGAGAGTGAGAGAGAGAGAGAGAGAGAGAGAGAGAGAGAGAGAGAGAGAGAGAGAGCGAGCGAGCGAAATTTTTATTTTGAGAGAAGATATTTGCTACGTGGTCGATAGGAAAAACCTTTGGAGGAAGTGTTTTTTACAGGGTAGGAAGAACTGAAGATTTGGAGGAGGAGGAGAAGGAAGAAGAGAGAGAAGGATTGTGAGGGAGAAGGAAGAGGAGGAAGAGAGAGGAGGATTATGAAGAAGAGAGAAGAGGAGGAAGTGTTTTTTACAGGTAGAAGAACTAAGAATTTGGAGGAGAAGGAGGAAGAAGAGAGAGAAGGATTGTGAGGAAGAGGGAAGAGGAGGAAGGAGGAGAGAGAGAGAGGAGGATTATGAGGAAGAGAGAAGAGGAGGAAGGAGGAGGAGGAGGAAGGAGGAGGAAGAGAGAAGAGGAGGAAGGAGGAGGAGGAAGAAGAGAGATGAGCATTATGAAGAAGAGGGGAGAGGAGGATTATGAAGAAGAGAGACGAGGAGGAAGAGAGATGAGATTATGAGGAAAAGAGAAGAGGAGGAAGGAGGCAGAGAGAGAGAGAGAGAGAGAGAGAGAGAAGAGAGAGAGAGAGAGAGAGAGAGAGAAGAAAGGAACATCCTTAGAGGAGAAATAGGGACATGTGTTTTGAAGTGGAAGAGTAAAGGAGCGAAGCAAGATGGATGAGTAACTCTTAAGG
>NC_090741.1:41242160-41254728 GCF_036898095.1 Palaemon carinicauda | reverse complement strand
TACATAGAAGAAGAAGAAGAAGAAGAAGAAGAAGAAGAAAGATCTAGCAGCTATTGTGTCGGGGGAATTGTCTATAATAAAAAGCAACAATTAATCATTGATAATATTCAGGAAACTCTTAAGTCAATTTTCCGGGACAGTATTCAGCAAAGACTCAAAGTCATTGATTGTGACATTTATGTGATTATTATCATTCTTACTATTATTATTACTTGTTAAGCTTCAACCCTATTTGGGAAAGCAGGATGCTATAAGCGCAGGGGCTCCAACGGGGAAAAACAACACTGAGGAAAGGAAACACGGAAATAAATAAGCTACAAGAAAAGTAATGAATAATTAAAATAAAACTTCTATTCTAAAACATCTACAGTATTTTAATGTTGTTACTGTTCTTAAAATAGTAACAACATTAAAATAAATCTTAAATATATAAGTATAAAAACTTATAAAAAAACAAGAGGAAGAGAAATAATATAGAATGATGTGCCCGACTCTAACCAAACCTAGGGGGAAGACCATGGTACAGAGGCTATGGCACTACCCAAGACTAGAGAGCAATTGATTGATTTTGGAGTGTCCTTCTCCTAGAAGAGCTGCTTACCATACCTAAAGAGTCTCCTTTCATCCTTATCAAGAGGACAATGGTAAAAACTAAAAATAGAAAATAATTAGCTGACCTTACACAGGAAAGGGAGGCACTGGCCTTCTTCACTTTTTAGAAGAAGTAACTCCTTGAAGGATGAAAGGATATTTACCCAAAGAATCCCACGAAAAAAAAGGAAAAAAAAAAAAAAAAAAAAAAAAAAAAAAAAAAAAACAAGCAGATATACAAAGACTGACAGCACCGGTGAATGATTAGATTATCGATTTTTATAAAGTAAATAAAAGTATATTAAATCTATTTGTGGAAGGTATCAAAGTAGACCATATCGTAAAATAGTTATCGAAACTTAAAAGTCTAACCTAAGTATTCGTAAAAAACGTGGAAATCCATTGTTAAGTGAACAAAAATTCTGTACAGTGCAAACTTCCGTTTAATTTAACATATATATATATATAATATATATATATATATATATATACACATATATATACACACATATATATATATACACATATATATGTAAATATAATACATATATATATATGTAAATATATATATATATATATATATATATGTAAATATATATATATATACATATATATATATATATATACATATATATATATATATATATAATATGTATACACACACATATATATATGTATAATATATATATATATTAAACGGTTACGGCAGGCTCATAAAAAAAGAGTTATAAAGTAAAATACCCACATTATATGTAAGAAATTGAAGGTCAACACCAGACTTTATACTCCAAATCCCACCTTACCCAAATGTAAGGGATGTCTCCGAGCAAGGACCTGTACTACCGTTAAGCAGACTAAACCCAAACCAACCACCATATACCGAAATCCTAGAGAGAGAGAGAGAGAGAGAGAGAGAGAGAGAGAGAGAAGGAAAAAAAAAACCTGGTTCTTTTCCCCCACACTTCTGTGTTTCCTGATACTCAAAACCTTCCATCATTATATAGGTGGACTATTGTTACTTATGGGGGGGGGGGGGTAATATTTACATCTCTTGACTCAAAAGCCTTACTCGAAGGATATGTTCTAAAATGAGGTGAAAATGGGAGCTAGTCAAAGGAGTTGGACAGCTTCAAAGAATTTTTTTTTGGGGGGGAGGCTTAATATTTACATCTCTTGACTCAAAAGCCTTACTCGAAGGATATGTTCTAAAATGAGGTGAAAATGGGAGCTAGTCAAAGGAGTTGGACAGCTCAAAGAATTTTTTTTTTTTTTGGGGGGAGGCTTAATATTTACATCTCTTGACTCAAAAGCCTTACTCGAAGGATATGTTCTAAAATGAGGTGAAAATGGGAGCTAGTAGAAGGAATTGGACAGCTAAGATAGGGGGGATACATCAAGCTATTTTTATTTGGGGGGGGGGGGGTGTTAATAGTTACATCTCTAGCCTCAAAAGCCTCACTCGAAGGACATGTTCTAAAATATGAGGTGAAAATTAGAGCGAGTTAGAGATGTTGGACAGCTAAGATAGTGAAATATATCAAAGCAATTGATCTGGAATTCGATAGGATGCTCCAAAGAAGACCTACATTAAACAACCTGAACATCACTAGGGGAATCTGAGCTAGATTCCTGAGGAATTGGCATTTATGTCAATCAGCATTTCAGCTTACAAAGGTAAAATATGTCCTACTCCCTCCCCTCTGTCCCCTCCTAGAAATACCAAGGTTATATATGGCCACATCCAACACCCCTTCCCTTTGCCAGAATTATTTGTAATCAGATCCTATTCCCACGAGCAGAACCCAGAAAGGAAAACTCAACAGAACACTTAATAACACAAATCACAGTCAACCAATCTTCATCCATCCTCAAGTCAGGTTCGCCATTGTAAGCTTGAGTGACCAAGGCAAATATTACGAACTCACGTCCGAGGATTGTACCGTATTGCGTTACAAGAAAATACATAGGAATGCTAATATTTGTAAACAACGTTACGTAGACATTAGCGAAAGATGGAATTTAAGTGTTTGTTGACAGTTTTCAAGTAATGGGGTTTCAGTAAGCTGTTTTGCTTACGAATTGGATGTTTGATAAGTGTTTACATTATGAAGGATGTAATAACCTTCAACAGAGATTGCAAAAAAGCCCTAGGTTTCCATTTGGAAAAATCGGTACCGGGAAAATATGAAATAAGTTAACCGAAAATGAATAATAATTTCTGTGAGATTTGATACCATCATGTTGAATATATTATTATTATTATTATTATTATTATTATTATTAATATTGATATCAATATTAATATTATTAATATTAATATTATTAATATCATATCATATTAATATCAATATTAATATTACTAATATAAATATAAATGTAATTAATATTGATATTAATATGATTATTATTATTATTATTACTTGATAAGCTACAACCCTAGTTGGAAAACGGGATGCTATAAGACCAATGGCTCTAACAGGGAAAATAGCCGAGTGAAGAAAGGAAAAACAGGAAACTACAAGAGAGGAAATCAACAATTAAATAAAATAGTTTAAGATTAGTAACAACCAATAAAATAATAAAATAGTAAACAAATTGTTTAACAACGAAATTCATAAAACTTCTCCTCTCTCTCTCTCTCTCTCTCTCTCTCTCTGATGGCAACCTATCGTATTTAAACAAGTAAACTATATAGAAATAATACCAAACGGGTTTCATTTCGTTGCGTAAGAGTGGTCAGTGGTTTTAATCTCTCTCACTCTCTCTCTCTCTCTCCTCTCTCTCTCTCTCTCTCTTTTGAGACCTACTACAGTTACCTAACCACCGTTTACATTGATGATAATGAACAATCAGTTCAGCCGAACGTCCTCGGTCAACATAGAACAGGTACACCAACCACCCGCCCCCCAAGAGAGAGAGAGAGAGAGAGAGAGGAGAGAGAGAGAGAGATACTCGTTTTATTATACAGTGCTGTATTGATGGATATATATATATATATATATTATATAATACCAGTTATGTATATATATAATATACAATATACTGTATATATACACCTGGTTTTGTACTAGAGAGAGAGAGAGAGAGAGAGGAGAGAGAGAGACTCGTTTTATTGTACAGTGCTGTATTTATTGATATATATATTATATATATATATAATACCAGTTATGTATATATATAATATACAATATACTCTATATATACACCTGGTTTTTGTACTATATTATATATATATATATATTATTGTACTGTATAGATAAATATATAAATACCAATTTTTTGTATATATATTATGCAATATACTGTATATATACACCTGATTTGTTGTACACAAGGGAGAGAGAGAGAGAGAGAGAGAGAGAGAGAGAGGAGAGCGCTATACCCCTTCTCCGAGAGACCATCGCATAATTTCCCCCACAAATCATTCCATAATTAATGTGATTTTTAATGAGCGGAAAATTAAGTAATCAATCTTATTAACCTGTTATGCCAATGGAATAATAAGTAATAAGGGAAAAGCAATTACCAGTATGTGATGTTATAAATTATTAGGTGCTAGCCGCTTCCCCTCTGTACTGTATCTGCGACCAATTCAAAGGTTTTAAAGGTAGAGTGGTAGAGGCAAGGGACAGTGACATAGCCCTAGCAAGCAGGACAATCCCCTAGAGACTGTTCATATTATGATCAGCGACCATGCCACCTTTCCACCCAAGGTTGTGTGGCCGGGATGGTACGTCCTGGTGATTGCCAGACTGGGGTTCGAGTCCAGCTCAAACTCTTTAGTTCCTTGTGAGCTAAGGGTGGGGGTTTGGGGGAGCTTTTAGGTCTATCTGCTGAGTCATCAATAGCCATTGCCTGGCCCTCCTTGGTCCTAGCTTGGGTGGAGAGGGGGCTTGAGCACTGATCATATGTATATGTGGTCAGTCTCTAGGCCATTGTCCTTCTTGATAGAGTAATGTCACCTGTCCCCTTGCCTCTGCCATTCATGAGCGACCTTTAAAACCTTCAAACCTTTAATAAGACCAGGGAGGGCCAGGCCGCAAAAGTATGGTAGAGGCAAGGGACAGTGGCATAGCCCTAGCTAGCAGGACAATGCCCCAGAGACTGTTCATATTATGATGAGTCACCAAGCCACTTTCCACCCAAGATAAGACCAGGGAGGGGCCAGGACGCTATAGAATGGTAGAGGGAAGGGACAGTGACATTGCTCTAGCTAGCAGGACAATGCCCTAGAGACTGTTCATATCATGATCAGCGACCAAGCCACTGGGGGCTGGGTCAAGGCCTTGGCTGGGTGCTGATGACTCAGCAGGTAGATCTATAGGGCCCGCCCATAACCCACATCCTTAGCTCACAAGGATGGTAAGGTTGCAGACACTAAATAAACTATCGAATTTTGAGCGGGACCCGAACCCAAGGTCCAGCCAGTGCCAGGCATGGAAGCTTCCAGTAGGCCACCACAACCCTAGACTAATCAACAAGTTTCGAGATATATAAAAAGGTACCGTTTCTTCCTATGTTGATGGGAAACAGCTGACAATGAACGGACATCCTATTGTCATACCTCGACCAGACCTAAACCAAACAAGAAAAGGACAAAAAGAAGGAAACAATCGTTTTTAATCCGATGGAAGATGTTAACCTACCTCTCGATGGATTGAAGGCTAGAAGATTTGGGGGAAAACGTAAGGAAAGAAATTCCAAAGCTTGTCCTTTGTGAGAAGAATATTGTCACCGAACATTTAAAGAAGCAGCTTAATGGATACAACTTTATATATATATATATATATATATATTATACACAAAATATATACTTATATATATATGAAAAAAATAGAATATTTTATATATATATATATATATATATATAAAGAATAACCTTGACCCATAAGAAGAAGTATATACAGTACTGTACATATGAGAGGTTTAAACAAACTAAATACAAGAAAATGAAAAATGAATAAAGTTTTCAATTTTGGAAACCTTTTTCCTTTGGGAGCTAACGTCGATCACCCAGTGCAAAATTATCCCAGAGAGAGAGAGAGAGAGAGAGAGGAGAGAGAGAGAGAATGAAATAGCACAACGCAGCTTCCTGTCTTTCAGTGATATATATTAACGGGTTTCCTCCCCTTATCTTTTTAACGAATCAAATTCCGAAAAGATATTTCCCTTTTTTTTTTTTTTTACTTTGAACCGAGTCAGAATTACGAGTCATCCTGATGGGACCAGTAAGTGAGACCACGTGTTTAGGGGAGAGAGAGAGAGAGAGAGAGAGAGAGAGAGAGAGAGAGAGAGAGCGAGCGAGCGAAATTTTATTTTGAGAGAAGATATTTGCTACGTGGTCGATAGGAAAAACCTTTGGAGGAAGTGTTTTTTACAGGGTAGGAAGAACTGAAGATTTGGAGGAGGAGGAGAAGGAAGAAGAGAGAGAAGATTGTGAGGGAGAAGGAAGAGGAGGAAGAGAGAGGAGGATTATGAAGAAGAGAGAAGAGGAGGAAGTGTTTTTTACAGGGTAGAAAGAACTAAGAATTTGGAGGAGGAGAAGAGGAAGAAGAGAGAGAAGGATTGTGAGGAAGAAGAGGGAAGAGGAGGAAGGAGGAGGAGGAGAGAGAGGAGGATTATGAGGAAGAGAGAAGAGGAGGAAGGAGGAGGAGGAGGAAGGAGGAGGAAGAGAGAAGAGGAGGAAGGAGGAGGAGGAAGAAGAGAGATGAGCATTATGAAGAAGAGGGGGAGAGGAGGATTATGAAGAAGAGAGACGAGGAGGAAGAGAGATGAGATTATGAGGAAAAGAGGAAGAGAGGAGGAAGGAGGCAGAGAGAGAGAGAGAGAGAGAGAGAGAGAGAGAAGAAAGGAACATCCTTAGAGGAGAAATAGGGGACATGTGTTTTGAAGTGGAAGAGTAAAGGAGCGAAGCAAGATGGATGAGTAACTCTTAAGGAATATAAAATGAAATGGTGAGAAAGTGGTGTTAGCAGGAGAGGTGACAATCACCCTAAGACATTATCTTACGCTAAAAAAGGAGCTAAAGTTGGATGGGGGATGAGATAGGGAGAACTTGGATGATCAAAACAATGAAATCATGTAGGGTGCAAAAAATTATTTGTCTTGGGAACGAAAAGTCGAGGAAGTAGATGTTAAAATATATTATATTCAACAAAAGCCATTTTGACACAATTGTGAATTTAAAAAAAAAAAAAAAAAAAAAAAAAAAAGAATGTAAAGATAGCTTTGAAGGAAGGAACTTTCTGAAAAAAGATTTGAGAAAATCTCTCATTACTTTGGAGTAAATAAGAGGCAAACTCTATCTCTAATCAATTGGCAGTAAAAAATAATTTTGGAAAAAAAACATTGAATTTGGATTTTTGAAAAAAATCTGAACCAAGAGGACCAAATAAAATCCGAACTAAGAGGACAAAATACACAGAACCAAGAGTACCAAAACAAATCTGAACCAAGAGGACCAAAAAAATTTGAACCAAGAGTACCAAATAAAAATCTGAACCAAGAGTACCAAAAAAAATCTGAACCAAGAGGACCAAATAAAATCCGAACTAAGAGGACAAAATACACAGAACCAAGAGTACCAAAACAAATCTGAACCAAGAGGACCAAAAAAAAATCTGAACCAAGAGTACCAAATAAAAATCTGAACCAAGAGTACCAAAAAAAATCTGAACCAAGAGGACCAAATAAAATCCGAACCAAGAGGACTAAAACAAAATCTGAAACCAAGAGGACCGAAAGAGTTGTAAGTACTACCTCATCTGACAACATCACATAGAATATTGTGATTCATCACTACTCACACCATACCCATAAGACCTGTTCCAAGTTCCAGAACGGTTAGTTTTATTCATTTATTTACAAAACACGGCCAACAAAATCGAGAAGGATCCCTTAACGTCTGTTAGGGAGCGATAAAGGTGTCGGGAGAGGGATTCTGAGATTTAAGGGACAATCTGCTCAGTGCCCCTGAAAAAGTCACGCGACATTACTCCCGAGGTGGCTGTTGTCGTCATCTTCGGAATGACATCCACTACAGAGTATGAGGATGAAAGGAACCACATCCTTCGGCAGAAGAAGAAGAATGAGAAGAAGGTGTCTCCTGCACGATATAAAACCGTCGGAGGAAGAAAAGGTGTCTCATCCAGGATGTAAATAGGAGGACCTCTCGCTTCCGAAGGAGTAGCAGGGAGGAATTAAGCTGCTCCTCAAAGAGATATGAAGGACCACATACATCGTCAGAAGGATGAGGATGTGGGTGAATAGGGAGGAGGGGCCTCCTGCTGTTGAAGAAGAAAGGGCACAAGCTTGACGATCAATGGAGAAACCAATTTCACTTGGGAATTATGACCGTGTTTGTTATGATCTCTCTCTCTCTCTCTCTCTCTCTCTCTCTCTCTCTCTCTCGACACGAAGGTACATGGCTAAAGAAAAACAGGTCAATGTTCACTCCCGAAAACATGTCGGTGCGTAAAGGAGCATTTTAATAAAAGAAGATACAGTACCTCCTTGGACATAGAGGAAAAATAAAATAAAATAAAACATAAAAAAAATAGAAATGTCTCCACTAGGTAATCCTTGCTCTATCCTGATGAAACAAATAAAAACGATAGTAATTTTCTCTCTCTCTCTCTCTCTCTCTCTCTCTCTCTCTCTCTCTCAACCCCATTTGAGATTCGCACTCAAAAAATAAAAAGCTGGTGTCTGATAAAAAATCTCTCTCTCTCTCTCCAAAACCATTTGAGATTCGCACCAAAAAAATAAAAAGCTGGTGTCTGATAAATCTCTCTCTCTCTCTCTCTCTCTCTCTCTCTCTCTCTCTCTCTCGATGTTTTGATAAATTATTGAGGTTACAATTCATCTTTTATTTGTTCCAGAGTCTTTAAAAGTATGAACACTAAAAAATGAAATGAACAGTAATAAGAGTTTCATAAACTCTTCTGAATAGTCGTAATTGAAAAGCGTATGAGAGAGAGAGAGAGAGAGAGAGGAGAGAGAGAGAGAGAGAGAGAGTTTCAATGGAAAGTATATCTATTACTAGTTAAGATTTAATAACAAAATTCCAAAGTTAAATTTCGATAGTAACTGACAAAAGTAGTCCTGATTTAACAACAGAGAGAGAGAGAGAGAGAGAGAGAGAGAGAGAGAGTTTCAATTGATAGTATATCTGTAAATAGTTAAGATTTTATAACAGAATAAAATTCTAAAGTTAAATTTCGATAGTAACTGAGAATAGCAGTCCTCATTTATCATCACTTATCAACACCTAGAGAGAGAGAGAGAGAGAGAGAGAGAGAGAGAGAGAGTGTTTCAATAGATAGTATATCTGTAAACAGTTAAGATTTCATAACAGAACACAATTCTCAAGTTAAATTTCGATAGTAACTGAAAATAGTAGTCCTGATTTATCATTACTTATCAACACCGAGAGAGAGAGAGAGAGAGAGAGAGAGAGAGAGAGAGAGAACCATTATCTCTGGCCCCTTCGCCTCCTTTTATACAATGGACCCGTCAAAATCGAATCCCTTTCGTTGAAATGTTTCTTTTTATTGTAAGATAACAATTCTCTTTGAAGCTATAATAAAAATCCTGTTTTTCTGCATGGCTACAGAGAGAGAGAGAGAGAGAGAGAGAGAGAGAAATTGTGGTCTTCACTATTACACTATCACTAACCTAAGGCCCAATCTGATCTCCGGATGCTATTTTTATTCTGGCATCCTACAGTGCCGAAAAAGATGTTACTACAGGACTCTACAGAGGATGTTCAATTGACTCTTACCATAGGGCATATAGCCCGAACTGAGGGTATACACTCTCCGTGACCTAACCCTATTTAGAGAGATTAGTTCACCTAATTTTCAATTGAGCTCCACAAGGCACTAAAAGAGTTGGAAGAGCCGGGCCTACATGGATAAGGAATATGAAGCGTGAAGTAGAGGATGGTGAATGGAGAAGTATTGATTTAAAAGCTCAAGATAGAGATGACTGGCGAAATCTAACCGAGGCCCTTTGCGTCAATAGGCATAGGAGGAGGAGGAGGAGGAGGAGGAGGAGGAGATGATGATGATGACGATGATGATGATGATATACTGTAAACCTTAATCATTTGTACGGCAGTAGACAAAACTTTGCATTATGGGACACTTTATATACACACAAATACGTATGAGAGAGAGAGAGAGAGAGAGAGAGAGAGAGAGAGAGAGAGAGAAAACTCTCTTCCATGCGTCATTGGATGTACTGTTCCATAGACCCTATAAAAACTTATGGCCTGTTTTATTTCTCTACTCCTGACAGCGTAGGCCTTAATGGTGCCAGGAAAGAGGCAAGGAGTTCGCCACACTAATTACATAGCTATCACCTTACTATTTATTATCACGAGAGAGAGAGAGAGAGAGAGAGAGAGAGAGAGGAGAGAGAGAGAGAGATTCTCAAATATCCTTTATATGTACATATGTTTTTGTCTAACAAAAGTCGTCTATACGGTCATCTCTCTCGAGATTAATCAGAGCTAAGTCCTTTTTTTACAGAAAACTTCCATAACATCACCCGATAAACTTATGAATATATATATATATATATACATATATATATATATATATATATATGTGTGTGTATGTATATGTATAAATATATATCTCTATACATATATATAATTATACAAAAATATTCTTGTGAGTATATATTCACATATTTTTATATATACATACATGTATTACATCTTTGTGTTGTTTTAATGGTCTATGTATACTAGTGTCTATGTTTGTGTATGTTTTTCATATATATATATATATATATATATACATATATATATATATATACATATATATATATATATATATATACATATACATATACATATATGCATATATATATAAATCTTAATATATTACATCTTTGTGTTATTTTAATGGTATATGTATGTTAGTGTGTATGTTTGTGGATGTTTTTCATATATATATATATATATATATGTATTATACATACATATATGCATATACATATGTATACATATGAATATACACATATAAATCTTATATATATATATATATATATATATATATAAATTGGAGAGATTTTCGCTTCTGGAAAGCTTAAATCTAATTATGATGAGGTCAGCAAGAAGAATTCGGATCATGTCTCATCTTTATTTTATATATTTAAATACACACACATATATAATATATATATATATAATATACACATATTCATCTATACATATATACACATACATATATACATATATATATATATATATATAGCTCGGTTACTTGTAAACAAATAAAGTAAATACCCCATGGCAGAAATACTTTCTTTCCTCATGAAATCATTACTGTCCAAATGAAATGGGTTACGGAGATGGAGTAAACGTCCAAGGAATTTGCGGTATTTCTATTCTGCTTCCGAATTTGATCTCTGCCACTCCGTCACTCTTTCCCTGTTCGTCAAGGGCCATTGGGGAAGTCTCTATAGCCGTCCAAAAGTATTTAGAGAGAGAGAGAGAGAGAGAGAGAGAGAGAAGAAAAAAAATTGGAGACAATTTTGGTTTTACCATTCAATTGTTTCATAAATTAATGTACTTGAAATACTTTATATATTTGAAGTCTCTATGGCCGTCCAAAAGTATTTAGAGAGAGAGGAGAGAGAGAGAGAGAGAGAGAGAGAGAGAGAAATTGGAGACAATTTTCGTTTTAACCATTCAATTGTTTCATAAATTAATGTACTTGAAATACTTTATATATTTGAAGTCTCTATAGCCGTCCAAAAGTATTTAGAGAGAGAGAGAGAGAGAGAGAGAGAGAGAGAGAGAGAGGATTGGTATCAATTTTTGTTTTACAATTGAATTGTTTTATAAACTAAAGTATTTGAAATTCTGTAAATATTTGAAGTCTCTATAACCATCCAAAAGTATTGAGAGAGAGAGAGAGAGAGAGAGAGAGAGAGAGAGAGAGAGAACTGGTGACATAATTTTTGGTTTTACCATTGAATTGTTTCATAAAGTAATGTATTTGAAATTCTTTATATATTTATAAATTTGCATTGACCTGCGCGATTATAAAAGAAAGATTTTCTTTACTCTCATTATTATCTCTAATCAAATGCTATAACCAAATATTTGGAAAATCTAAAAATAAAACTTTTTTTTTATTTTCAGGGTAAAAAAAAAACACAATTTTTCACGAATCATAAGAAATAAAAGTTGATTAACTCGGTTAGTTGTATACATGACACAGCTATGTTATAACATTCACTGTAAATTATAAAAAGGTTTTAAACAGTATATATAAGAAAAAATACATTCTAAATTGAGCAAAATACCAGGAACAAATCATAAAAACCTGTTGTTATTGGTCAAATAATATCTAATATTTCAAAGAAAACAATGAGAAAAGCCGATTGAAGAAATCCCTAATGGCCACTGCACATAAAAATCGAAGCTTTTTAGTCCAGTAATTCCTAGTTCATTATTAAAGGGATACTCCTTTGGGTATTTCAGAATAATTACTTTAATATTTTTTTTCTTAGGTAAAACATAGATTTTGTTACATGTTTTTTTTTTTTTTTTGTTATTACCTTCTGGTTTACAAGTCACTCTTGGGTAGTTCTTAAGTATCTATTGGTGTTCAAGGAAAACCATCAATTTTCAGTAGATATATCTATATACACATACACACACACGCATATATATATGATATATATATATATATATCTATATAAATATATATATATATATATATATATATTTATATATATCACACACACAACATATACACACACACACACACACATATATATATATATATATATATGTATATATATATATATATATGTACACATTATATATATATATATATATATATGTACACATTATATACATATATATATATATATATATATATTATGTATATATATACATATATAAATATATATATATACAGTATATATATATCTATCTATATATATTATATATTTA
>NC_090741.1:41219660-41237160 GCF_036898095.1 Palaemon carinicauda | reverse complement strand
ATAGCAAATTAAAGATGATAAAATGCTCCTAGCCTAACATGGGTTCGAACCTATGTCACTAGGGCACTGAACATCTGTTCAGAGGTGAATATCCTGAACCAAAATCCTCACATTTACGTTTGCAACCCTCGGCTATTTGTCATAATTGCTTTACATACATATATATACACATAAACGCATGTATGTATGTATGCATGCATGTGTAAAACACCTACAATGACACTGAAATAACTGACACTTCTTGGGCTGGTCATCCTTCAGAGAAATGACTGAAGTTAGAAAGATAAAATGTAAAAATACATAATTGTTTGACATACATATATACATACACATGTATGCATGTATGCATGCATGTGTAAAACACCTACAATGACTGAAATAACTGACACTTCTTTGGCTGGTCATCCTTCAGAGAAATGACTGAAGTTAGAAGGATAAAATGTAAAAATGACAGCGTATCTAGACAGAACGTGGTTATCACTGTTTGTCATTAAAAGTCAGGCTGCAACCCTAATTGGTAAAACGGAATGGTAAAAAATTTAAGGACCTAAATAGTGAAGACAAGAAACAAAAGTAAAGAATGAACTACAAAAGAAAAACAACCAAAGGCCTTCTCCATCATAAGACTCAATACTACGCAGTACTCTAGAAGTTTTATTCCAGCTGTTACCAAGTAGTGGAATGATCTTTCTAATCAGTAGAACTTCAAAAGTTCAAAGTTGGAGCAAATGCTTTTTTGTTGACCAGGCGGACATGAGTCTTTTTATAGTTTATATATGACATATTTGTTTTTGACGTTGTTTATAGTTTATATAGGACATATCTCTTTTGACATTACTTTTTTTTTAGAATGATTTATTGTTAATTTGTTCTCTTCAGTTATTTATTTCCTTATTTCCTTTCCTCACTGGGCTATTTTTCCCTATTGGAGCCCCTGGGCTTATAGCATCTTGCTTTTCCAATTAGGGTTGTAGCCTGGATAGTAATAATAATAATAATAATAATAATAAATAACATCAGGAAAAAAAATAAGAAACGTATAAACTATCAAACGAGACTTCTGCCAACCTAACAACAGTGGAAGCCTCCAAGTGGGGGAAAACGGAGCGGTAAAGAATGAACTATAAGAGAAAAATAACAAAGTTTAAGGAAAATTAAGGGAAATAAAAACCCAAAATAAATAAGAACCAGATAATTAAACACGACTTCAACGGGAAACAAAATGAGATAAGAGGGTGGGGTACGGCCATGTTGCTAACTACCTCATTCCAAAAACTTGGATGTTAAGCGAATAAAAATGGCTGAAGAAGAAGAGGTCATGAGAAGGAACACAAAGTAAATAAAAGAAACAAATGGCCTGAGATCAAATTAAACAAGCAGTTGAATGATTGAGAGTTGTAATTAGAGTAGTTGAAAAAAAGGTCAATGAGGCGGTTAAACGATGTTCCGGTGGTTTGGACATGTAGTAAGAATGAAAAATTAACATGACGCGTTCAATAGTATATCAATTTCATGTTTTAAGATGCGAGAGGAAGGAAAAGAACGTTAGGGTACCCTGACACTTGCACGACTTTTTGCCACGAATTTGTCGTGGCAAGTCGTGACATTTTGTGGCACGAACTCAAAAAAAAAAAAAAAAGAAAAAAAAAAAAAAATTACCTCAGACTCACAGCTGACCTGTCCACATAGACACGAACTGGCACGACGAGTTCACGCATAGTTTGCGCACTTCCCGCATCGTCCCGACGAGTTCACGAACAGTTCGCACATAGTTCACGACCCGGTCACAAAATTTTGTCGTGACCAAAATTTTGAACATTTCAAAATTCTCGTCACGACATGCCACGATGTCACGACAGGTTTACGAACACTTCACGTCAGTTCACGACGAGTTCACGCCTGTTCACGACTCGAGTCGTGACAATGCGTGCCACAAATTCGTGCAAGTGTCAGCCTGGCTTTATACAGAAAGCGTTCTAACTTCCGCCGCGTACATGAAAGCCTGTTATATAGAAAGGGTCTTGGTGGATTTAATGATGGCTTAATAAATTGAAGCCATTTGAACCAACGATAAGGCCAGGGAGGCCATTCGAATGAAGGTAAAGACAAAGGATGTTTGACACCAGGATTGAAGAAAGTAACTTTGAAGGTAAAGAAGTAGGTGCTACAAAGACGTTAAATAATACATACAGTTCACAGCGTGAGGTGCACTGAAGGCACTTCATCGTAATGGGTATATAAAGGTTGGGCAGTGTAGAAGAGGGGGGTTGGATATCGTGATTAATATATGCAATATAAATATAAACTAAACAAGCTTGGAGTTATTTCTAACCACCACTGAAAAGGATACCAAATTATTTATGAGTAAACCCAGCCTAAGTGTTATGCAAAAAAATAAAGTGGAAAACATTTGCCTTTTTGCTAGCTCGAAATAATTTAGACTCTCTCTCTCTCTCTCTCTCTCTCTCTCTCTCTCTCTCTCTCTCTCTCTCTCTCTCTGCCGCCTTGCTACAACTCTGTTAATGAGAGCAATACGATTTTAATCACTATTATGAAAACACTGGGGATTGGAGCTTTAAACGCGCCCTCTCTCTCTCTCTCTCTCTCTCTCTCTCTCTCTCTCTCTCTCTCTCTCTCTCTCTCTCTCTCTCTCTCTCTCTCTCTCTCTCTGCATTCGCAAATTCTCTGACCTGGGAAGGAGTAAAAAAAAAATAATGAGATCATTACTGCAAATTGCTCTGATCCCCTTTTTTACCCTTTCAAAATCTTTTTTTTTTTTTTTTTTTGTTCCCTATTTCATGAGTCTTTCTCCAAAAGCTTTTCGTACAATTGATATAGGGGGATGGGAAATACTCTGATGAAATTGATGACGACAGTTCTTGAGTCTTATTATCATTATTGCTAGCAAACTACAACTCTATTTGGAAAAGCAGGATGCTATAAGCACATGGGCTCCAACAGGGAAAATGGCCCATTGAGGAAAGGAAATAAGGAAATAAAGAATCGTGTGCCTAAATGTATTCGCAGTTAAAAGAACTCTACCATAAGACAGTGGTAGACCATGGTATAGAGCAGTGGTTCCCAACCTGGGGGAAATTTCCCCCTGGGGGGAAATTTGAAGCTTCCAGGGGGGAAATAATTACACTACCTGCTAACTAAAACAAGCGGAAAATGTCCTCAGTACGTGCGGCAATTTGCTGTTAGCCATTCAATTGCAATATGATCATATCAGTTCTCACTGACATGATATTCAAGGGGAGAATTGGAGTGTCATGCCCATTTCTGAGGCAGGCTAGTGGGCATGAGGGCTGGATGGGGCATGAACGGGGAAATCTGGATGGTTGAACTGAGTGCAGGGGGGAAATGACAGAAAAAAGGTTGGGAACCACTGTTACAGAGGCTAAGTGGTTTGATTTTGTGGCGTCCTCCTAGAAGAGCTGCTTACTATAGTAAGCATCTCTTCTACTTGTGCATATTCTAACAAATAGCCCAATCAAAGTTTCTTTCCAATAGAGGAATTTTAAACATTCTATCTATAAATGACAGCAAGGATAAACCTGCTCTAAATAAAAGCAAATTTCAGGAGGAAATGGAGAGATGAAATTTGTGACCTGTGCAAAGGAAGTTCTACAGGAGATCATGGAACGTAGAGAGAATGAGATACGTGAGTGGATATGTCGTATAATTGCAGAAGACGACCGTGAAAAAAAAGTAACGGTTGGAAAAGCATAATAGGTTGCCATCGCTGATTTCATTACAACCGAATTCAGGGTAAATTGAAACAATAAAATTACTCTTGAACTTCCATAAGGAAAGACAGTTGTTTATGGTCAAAGATAACAATAAAGTCTTGGAAAAAGGCCTTAGACCGTTATATTTGTTATAGGCTATGAATATTGCGTAGCTTCTGTTAATATTGATAATGGTTGATACCAAAAATAAATGTTAGGAAAGGAATCGGGCGTGGCCTATTATAATGGTGAATGCATTGCTCAATACCCATAAAAATAATTTCATAATATATCGATATTCTAAATATCTGTGATTTTTTAATCATAAAACCATTAATAATTAAATTATAATCTGAAATTAATGTGAATTATACTTTTATAGAAATAGTATATAATTATTATGCAATTAAATTATTTCTATATGGGATGACTAATTATATAAGCATTTTTGTCCCTCAAATCGAGGAGATAATTTGCTTCTGTGCAAGTTGAAAGGAGAAAGGAGTAGAGGTAATCCCAAGTATTTCAAGTATCTATAGACAATTAAAACACGCTAATTAAAGAATAAAATCAGTTAGGTCAAAGCCACAGAGGGGGAAATAAGGAAGAGCGTCACAACTAGAAAGAAAGATTAGAAAATGGCTTAATAAGCGAGTTTGTACAACATTCAGCTAAGCATCAACTGCCTAACGTATTCGTAGGACTGAGTGTTTTTTTTTTCCCCAACAAAGTTCGGTTGAAGAAGATTCTACATGTTTTAAGCGTTGCATTGTAGGCATATCTGACATTATAGCTTCTGCATTTACATGCTTTAAGTATTGCATAGCGGGCCTATATGACATTACAGCTTCTGCAACTATAGAGCGTTGCATTGTAGGCCTACCTGACATTACTGGCACATCGTTGCTTTTGTGCAGTATTCTAAATTCAAGCATTTATATTCCTCTTACGTTTCTTCAGTAGCAGCAAATATGATCTATTTCAGTGTAAAAACGATTACGCAATTTCCCAGAAATTTAGAAAACTTCAGATTCCAAGGGAAAAAAATAATTAAGAGAAACTATTTTGATGAGTTACTTTTCATGAATTAAACTGACCAGTTTTAATATTTAGTATTTTAAAGAGTTTGAATTAAAATTGATTATAAATATGGTCATCATCTTTTCATAGGCCTATTGACCCTAACGTCCCCGGTTACATTTCGCCAGCCGTCTCTATCTTGAGCTTTTAAATCAATACTTCTCCATTCATCATCTACTTCATACATCACATGCTGTAAAATTGAAGTTTCCAAAGAATTTTATCAAACATGGTCTACTGATATTGTTTGGACTTTGGAAAGTCATAATTACAAACAAAGAAAGTCATAATTACGAACAAACAATAGTTATAGTGAAATCTTGGAAATTATTTGTGACTGTTCGATGGATATTCAAGTTAAGGAAGGGAAATGTTTATAGGCCTAACAAATACGGAGTATTGAATTTGAGGGTGAAAAGTTTTTTATCTTTAAAGCACATCTCAGTGACACAGTGTTCAGACTAAACTTCCGACCCCTGAAAGGTCGACTTGATATTGTTCATGTAAATATGTTTTAATCGTTTAAGACTTCTTACAACACACCAGAGAACCCGCTGCTTCCTAATAAGCTATTGCTGAGCCATAATTGAAAACAAGGTTCCTAACAGCTATACTCCCATTGCAAAGCATCGACTCTAGAAGAGTTTAGCTATTCAAGTAACTGTCTGCTTCTTTCAACCTCATTATCCCCATTGTATAAACAGGGTCGGCCGCCCGAGTCTACTCTCGCCATCTATTTATTTGATTTTCCTCTTTTATACATTACATTAAAACAAAATTTTAATCAACAATATTATAAATAAACTATTTTTTTTGGGAATCATATTTAAATAGGAATAGTGTTATTCAGTTTTGTCATTTAAAAGTTAATAGCGATTCATATTGTGTTGACTCGAAAATTAAGTAAAGGAAAAATGAGCTTTAACCAGAGAGGAATCTGATATAGTACTATTTTGCGGTCGTCACACTACCCAATAACTCTCGCAATAACATCAGCGTGTGCCTACTATTGGCCATAAAAATACTGATTTATATGCTAAAAAAAAATTCTAAAATTCATAAATAACTATAATGATGATTATTACTAAAGGCAACTATATTCCTAATTATTAACCTCTATCAACAAATCTATAAACTTTGCATAAAATGTTCGAGTCTAATTAAATGGAGAATATTTTTTGAGCACTAATGGCAGTGATGTCTGTATCGTCCTGGATAACCTAAAGTAAAGAGACTCGGGTTTTCCGAGAGTCCTGGGTCGGGTCAAGCCCTAAGAAATCGACTCCGTTGAGGATCCTTCCTCTTGGGTGTCTTCCGATTCAGGACTACCTCTCGGTTTGGGGTTCCGAGACAGGCAGGATAGAAAGAGAGTATCCTGTCACTGACGTCCCCCGGTTATCCAGCAAAACAGCAACAGGCTTTCTTTGGTCTGGTGTTGAATTCTCTCTCTCTCTCTCTCTCTCTCTCTCTCTCTCTCTCTCTCTCTCTCTCTCTCTCTCTCTCTTATAATTATTTATTTTTGCATTGGGCAAGCGTTGTTCGCCACTTACTAATAAACCTTATATTCCACTTAGGAGATATGTGTATGTATGAAACAACGGTGGTCAACTGCTATGAAAACTTCAATCATTGAAAAATATTGGATCGTTAAAAAAATCGTGCTAGAATATTTCAGAACAAAAAATAAATACGGTAATGTAGCCCGAATCCCTCTAAATACCGTGATTCCTGGAACTGAGTGGGAAAGAGGGCGTCAAGAGGGAAAATAATTCAAGCTTAGTCCTGTTGTCTAATAATAACCATTTATGCATTTGGGTTATGAATTCAAAGTTATTATTTAATTTTGCGTGTGTCGTTTTGTGTATAAAGCAAAAGTTAGTTGGGGTCGTGGTTTCGAAACTTGCAATAAATCATTATAAGCCAAATTTCAGGTTATTGTTAAATCTGCCTATATACTGTAGGTCCAATCTCTCGTGGGGTTTATTCAGGGAGAAGAAATAATGATAAATAAATAAGCGAGGTAGTGTGTTATATTTGCTATTAAAACTATAATTAATTCTACCTCTATTATTTAATTTTACTTCACGAATGGAAGTCTATAATAGGGTCAGACATATTAACCCAAAGCTGTAATGTGCAGATTCTACAATAGAAACGTATCTCGAATAATAATGATAATAATAATAATAATAATAATAATAAGGCTCTGTCGTCTTGTCTTTAACACATACTAGGCCCTAGGGTATGGCTATGTGTCAGGTAGCAACAATAAATATTTGCATCAAATCTTGTCATTTATGAAAGGTGTCTATCTGGGCATAAAGTTACGATTTGTGAAATTTCTCCACAGTCTCTTCTTCATTTTATTTTTAAGCCTATAAGCTTAATAAGAATTATAAAATCAGAAGTGCGAACTTCAAGTCACATATAACAGTAAGGCGAGGAGGGGCAAACTGAGCATTCAAACCTTCACAAGTCAGGGCTAACTAAATAATAATTAAATCTCAAAAGACGAGACTTTCTAAAGACATTAATGAACCAGGTAATAGACAATGATTAAGACTGATAATACAAATATTATAGTTTAAGTAAATAGTAGACAGCAACAATTCATTAAAACATGTATAATTCTTTGTAATACATAGGCCTAATTGAATAATAAAACACGTAAATTCCAGTAAAACAATTAGAATAAAAACAATTTCATCTTTAAAAAGACGTCATTATTTTCTTGGTATAATATACTTAGGCAAACTATATATATATATATATATATATATATATATATATATATATATATATATATATATATATATATATATATAATTGTTTATCCTCCTGGGAATAATGTCAAGCAATCTATTACAAATATTTTCCTCACGCACAGACTCCCAAGATGATAAGCATTCGCTAATGATTGCTTGTCTACTATTGCGAACGGGAAACGATTATGAAAATGAACGCTTGGTTATAAAAATGAGTTAACTCTTTGTTTCCTTCTTCGGTTGTGTAGCTGTATACTGTACATATAGGAGGTAAGACTATAATTAATTGCCACATATTCATCTTGCTGCCTGAAATAGTACACTCTAAACCTCGTATCTGTAGCCGCACAGTGCTGTGTAGGTCAGACCAAAACAGTAGCATTCTCGTCGACTGCAGCTTTCCGACTTGCACCTACAATTAGTCTGCTCCCGGCAACTCTCTGCAATGGGTGGAAGCTTTGTCCAAATTATCTTTTCTTAGTCTAGCACAAGTTTAAGGGAATTTTTCCTTTCCTTGTCACCCTGAGTCTCACCCCATATCCTCGCTTTGATCTAGTTTCAGCTTTCATACTAAATAGCCAGTAAAAATAAAAAACAATGTCTGCTCTCTTGTATTTGGTAGTGTGTGCTTGTATTGTAAGAAGTACATCGAGCATTGCTTACTCTTCAAAAGTTTTTGAACTTCATGAGGGCCAAACACCCACTAATGCTACACCAGGGCTGTAACTTGGCTCTCAAGAATAGTAATGAGGTGGTATTTTTGACATGTGTGGAGCTTTCTGCTATCATTGGAGGGAAGAAGTCTGTGATTGGTTCTCATGACGGAAGAACTCCTTCAATTCATACTCTCTGCCCTGGTATGATATGAACAGCTTGGAGAACAGACGATTGTTTGCTTTGAAGAGTCAACAGATACTGATAACTGTAGTAAAAAGTCAACCCTGTTCCTATTGATTTGTTCATAGATGGTGGATTCTTCTTTTCTACCCCGTCTCTTAATAAACTCCTGGAAATTGACATTTCCTTTCTCAAAGTGTGCGCTAACCAGCTCTGAAAAAACTTCAGTGAGCAATGTTCTTTGCATCAAGTGAAAGCAGGTCTCAACTCTCAGCCCGGAGAAGATTGCTCATATCTTGCATGCCTTGCGAGAGCTTTTATATTTTCTCAAGGAACACTGTGCTCGTACTGTTTTGTCATGCTGGATGGTGTGTTTAGAACCCCCTTGATCCCACTTCTTGCCTCATACTGTGTACCCAAGTGGCTGACTTCAGGACCAGCTACCATCCACCATCTCAGTACTGATAGGTCTTCAGTCATGCCCATTGCACTCCCGCCTGCCTTGATGACAGTGATGGACCCAGAACAAAAACATCTCATTTATTGCATGGAAGAGGGAAATATTAGTCACATAGTGTACCCATTATGTTTTTGTGGTTGTTATGCACATGGTGATTTGAGCTCTTCACTCTTCTTCTTCTGGCAAGGACAACAATTGCTTCAGTCAGTCTGGAATTTACAGCCCAGGATCTGTTACTTGCCATCTTGGTGAATGGCATTCAAGGTATCATACTATGGTAATTATCTTTATTCCGTGAATCGAAGCCGAGGATTTATCCTTTTACCACCTTGATCTCAATCATTTAGAACAAGGTATGAGATACGACTAGGTTCGAGAATAAACATAAATGACTTACACCTAGCTTGATCTTTCATACAGTATCGTTCAAGTCCTTTGAAGTCTGTTCAGCAACCAAGACACTACATGCAAAGGGCTATAGACCTGTTAATCTTAGCTCGGCTCTCCTGCGCTGGTACAACCGGTAATATATGGATGCTAATTGATCCAGGGCTTATTAGACAGCATCTGGGACGCTAAAATAATGATTTAGGCACACTAAATAATCATTCGGCTGATACTGAGCCCCATACTGAGGTTCACAACAGTGGTGCCATCCAGCGTGTCCTGATTGAGTGTTGACATTGCTCTAGTGCTACGAGGAAGTCAATGGGTAAGTACATATTTCTAAATTCGGATTCTACGCAGTAAAAAAAAAAAAAAAAAAAAAAAAAAAAAAGTATGATTTGACATCAAGAGCATTCAGATAGGGCAAGTCTTTGCGATCTTATTGCGAAATGCAATATTTTTGTAAATTCCTTTTTATTAAAAAGAGCAATCCCCGACGAGTCTGTGTGCTAATTTTCGTGTCTGGTTCCGGAAATGGAAGATTCTCCGGAAAATTTTCTGATATCTTCTCCACTATCAGTAGAAGCATCAAATAATGATTACCAAAGTATTTGAAAAAAAAGAGGATAAGTAGAAATTATCATTAATTAAATATAACTGAAATCTGTTGGTGAAAATTGATACCAAATACTTTGAAAATATAAGTAATTGACAACAACTGCAATAATAATCATAATAATAATAATAATAATAATAATAATAATAAATAAAAATAATAATAATAATAGCTATAAATTCAACTGAATGATAAAGAAAGCAAAGAAGTAAAAATTATAATAAGCAAAACTTGAAGTACTCTTAAACTGTACATGAATATCGCTCAAAAGCAGAAAAAAACCAAAAGATATTTGTGCTTTGGCCGACCATGGCCAATCCTCAGCCTATACAATACATTCCTCCCAAGAGCTTGACTCTGACATGTTTAGTTTATTAAATTAATCCCCAAAAATACATCATTTCACCATGCCCGCAAAGTCCTTTGCCATTACTATCAATATTACTAACAATGGGATTTAAATTCTGTGTACTGCTTGGCACAACCGGGTTCAAGTCCCATTGATTTCGATCGTGGCGTTAGATAATTGAATTTCAGGATATCAAAAATTATTTCTAGGGTAGGTGTAAATAGTGTGGAATGACCCTCAAAGATCCTAGCATTTGGCATAATGGTCTAGAATCTAAATGACACAGACAACTGCTAACAATGTGAGCCTGTGCAAATCAAATTAGGCTTCCAATGGAATAGTTTAATGAACAATCCTTTTTCAGAGTCAAGCTTTATAACAGAAGACTAGCAGTGCACATTTAATCCAATTTAGAAAAAGGGAAAAATCATACATCTTAGCATTTTTTTTTAATGAGTCTTTGGGAAAAAAAATTAAGATCCAGAGGGAGGTTTTTTATGGTATGCTACAAAATTCTTCATCCACTGTCATGAAATACTTCTTGTTGTTAATTATTTCTGGACTGATCCACCATCCCATCTAATTCACCCAGACTACAAGTAGAAAGGGGAGAGAAAAACAACAGGGCAGAAGAGAAGGAAAGAACAGAACCTCTGTAATATAGCCTATATATATCTACGTGGAAAAAAAAAACAGATCAATAACATACTCGTAAAAGTTAACAGTTACTATAGCAGAGTTAGGTAGTTCAATATTCGACTGGTGTCGCACTCCCAGACACCTGTCGTCCAGAAAGGGGTGAAATGGAAATCTCTCTCAAACACCCGGACATCCATCAATTTATATGAGTAACTGTACAAAGCGGACAGTAGCCATTGAACAATTACAGTACAGTAGGTAACCCCTTGAATGAAGAAGAGTTTGTCGATTATCTTGTCAGGTTTAAGAGGAAAGGAGATGTGAGAAGAACACTATTCGGTGTAGGTGTAGACAACGGAAAAAATAGGCTGTAACCAGAGAGGGATCCAATGTAGTACTACCTGGCTAGTCAAGGGACCCAATAACTCTCTTGCGTCGGTATCTTAACGGGTGGCTGGTGCCTTGCCCAACCTAATACTTGCTGTTTGTGTTTTCATTTTACCGCTGAACATACATACATACATGCTGTACATACATACACACGCTTGCTATTCCAATAGGAGTGTCAGTGGACTCACTGTTAAACGCTGTTAATGGTTGACACATCACCTATGACTTGTGTGAACGCTGCTTTAGGAGGGGGAGGGGGGTGGGGGTGGGGTGGGGGGTTTACCATTCTGATGGGTGGTGGTATGGTTAACCAACCTCACCTCAACATACACGTTGGAAACTAATACTAACAGCATATGGATGAGCGTTTAGACTTTTCAGCAATGTAGAAACTTGGCAAATACTCAATGAATATTACATAACGTACACAACGGAAGTGCCCGAACGCAGTATTTGAGAGAGAGAGAGAGAGAGAGAGAGAGAGAGAGAGAGAGAGAGAGAGAGAGAGAGAGAGAGAGAGACTAATTCACTCACACGGTAATTCACCAAAACAACCCTTCCAATTCCCTTCATTAACTCGGCGTCAAAACAAGTGGATAAACAAACTAACGCTCCTGCAAACATTACATTAAACAATTATTCCATTGAAAACATCACGATGATGAGGTTGATGAAAAACATTATAATTATTATTACTGGTGCATCCCAGCCGTCAAAAATGACGTATAAATATTTAGATTGATATGCACAAACACACGCACGCACACAGATTCAACGGTTCCCTCCCTCTCACCGGACTACAACCCGCTGGTTTGGCAATTTGTGGGAGAGAGGGTGGTTTCCGAGTGGTACACCTCGGGGTACTCCCTCCCCTTGAGTGGGACAGGAAATATATATATATATATATATATATATATATATATATATATATATATATATATATACCCAGACACTTGCTATTCATTAAAGAGGGAAGATTATTATTATTATTATTATTATTAGTAGTAGTAGTAGTAGTAGTAGTAGTATCATCACGATGATGATGATGATGATGATGATTAATTATTATTATTATTATTATTACTACTACTACTACTACTACTACTACTACTACTACTAGATTCTCATAGAAGTTGAACAGATAGGCGGGAAAATACAAAAAAAGGACAAAAGATGAAAACTAAAAGTTATAATTACATTAATATATAAATAATGCATTCCAAACGACTTATAAAATGTTATTGATAACAAAGACTAAATATAAAACTAACCTCAAAATAGATTAAATAAATTAATTATTCAAATAAATAAACTAATTAGTTAAATAGATAAACATACAGTTAATGAATATAAAATATGAAAGAGAGTACTTGTATATATCCATAAGCGAGATGACAAAATCTTGAGACTGGTAATGGAAGCTGAACAAAGGTCATGATACATGGTACAGATGCAACGGTTCAGTCATGGTACAGACCTCTTGGCACAGATACAACGGTACAGAGGTCAAAGTACAGACCCAATGGTATAGATGCAACGGTATAGAGATCATAATACAGACCCCATGGTACAGATGCAACGGTACAGACCCCTTGATGCAGATGCAACGGTACAGACCCTTTGGTACAGATGCAACGGTACAGACCCCTGGATGCAGATGCAACGGTACAGACCCTTTGGTACAGAAGCAACGGTACAGACCCCTTGATGCAGATGCAACGGTACAGACCCCTGGATGCAGATGCAACGGTACAGACCCTTTGGTACAGAAGCAACGGTACAGACCCCTTGATGCAGATGCAACGGTACAGACCCCTGGATGCAGATGCAACGGTACAGACCCTTTGGTACAGAAGCAACGGTACAGACCCCTTGATGCAGATGCAACGGTACAGACCCCTTGATGCAGATGCAACGGTACAGACCCCTGGATGCAGATGCAACGGTACAGACCCCTGGATGCAGATGCAACGGTACAGACCCTTTGGTACAGAAGCAATGGTACAGACCCCTTGATGCAGATGCAACGGTACAGACCCCTTGATGCAGATGCAACGGTACAGACCCCTGGATGCAGATGCAACGGTACAGACCCCTTGACGCAGAAGCAACGGTACAGACCCCTGGATGCAGATGCAACGGTACAGACCCCTGGATGCAGATGCTACGGTACAGACCCCTTGATGCAGAAGCAACGGTACAGACCCCTTGATGCAGATGCAACGGTACAGACCCCTGGATGCAGATGCAACGGTACAGACCCCTTGGTACAGAAGCAACGGTACAGACCCCTTGATGCAGATGCAACGGTACAGACCCCTTGATGCAGATGCAACGGTACAGACCCCTGGATGCAGATGCAACGGTACAGACCCCTTGATGCAGATGCAACGGTACAGACCCCTGGATGCAGATGCAACGGTACAGACCCTTTGGTACAGAAGCAACGGTACAGACCCCTTGATGCAGATGCAACGGTACAGACCCCTGGATGCAGATGCAACGGTACAGACCCCTGGATGCAGATGCAACGGTACAGACCCTTTGGTACAGAAGCAACGGTACAGACCCCTTGATGCAGATGCAACGGTACAGACCCCTTGATGAAGATGCAACGGTACAGACCCCTTGATGCAGATGCAACGGTACAGACCCCTGGATGCAGATGCAACGGTACAGACCCCTGGATGCAGATGCAACGGTACAGACCCCTTGACGCAGAAGCAACGGTACAGACCCCTGGATGCAGATGCAACGGTACAGACCCTTTGGTACAGAAGCAACGGTACAGACCCCTTGATGCAGATGCAACGGTACAGACCCCTGGATGCAGATGCAACGGTACAGACCCTTTGGTACAGAAGCAACGGTACAGACCCCTTGATGCAGATGCAACGGTACAGACCCCTGGATGCAGATGCAACGGTACAGACCCTTTGGTACAGAAGCAACGGTACAGACCCCTTGATGCAGATGCAACGGTACAGACCCCTTGATGCAGATGCAACGGTACAGACCCCTGGATGCAGATGCAACGGTACAGACCCCTGGATGCAGATGCAACGGTACAGACCCTTTGGTACAGAAGCAATGGTACAGACCCCTTGATGCAGATGCAACGGTACAGACCCCTTGATGCAGATGCAACGGTACAGACCCCTGGATGCAGATGCAACGGTACAGACCCCTTGACGCAGAAGCAACGGTACAGACCCCTGGATGCAGATGCAACGGTACAGACCCCTTGATGCAGATGCAACGGTACAGACCCCTTGACACAGATGCAATGGTACATAGGTCATGATACAGACCCCTTGGTACACAGATGCAGTTAGTTCCTTTGGTCGCTGCAACCACATCATTCTTGTGAGGTAAGGTTGGGGGTTTGGGGGAACCTATATGTCAACCTGCTGAGTCATCAGCAGCCATTGCCTGCCCCTCCTTGGTACTAGCTTGGGTGGAGAAGGGGCTTGGTCAGTCTCTAGGGCATTATCCTGCTTGATAGGGCAATGTCACTGTCCCTTATCTCTGACATTCATGAGCGGCTTTTAAACCTATAAACGGTACAGAGATCATGGTACAGATCCTTGGCACAGATGCAACAGTATAGAGGACATGGTACATGCACCTTGGTACAGAGGTCACGCTACACAGGACATGGTACCAAGAATATCCAACAAATACATAAATTTCACAGCTATCAATATTACTACAATCCGTACCTTCCTTGTAGGATATTAAAAAGGGGATAAAAGGTAGTAAACAACAAATGAATATTAACGGATGTAAATCATCATACGAACTGAATTTTACCCTTCATAAACAAATATTCCAGGTTGGTGAAACTGAATCCAGAGATTCACACAAGTCCTCTTTACTAAGGGCTGATTCACACTATCAGTCCGGTCTTGCTCCAGTTCCGGTCCGGTCTCGCTCTGTTCTCGCTCCAATCACGGTCCGGTCAAATATTATTACATGATTTTAAATAGAAGCATTCACACTGGCACTCCGATCCGCTCTCGCTCCAGTCTTGCTCCGGCCATGATAGAAAAATTTAATATGTACAATAACAGGCTAATGTTCACTGCGTAAATACATTTCCTATTGTCATTGAACAATATTATTATATAATTATGCTTTTTCCTTATAACTATAGTTTTGCCAAATCACTGACCGGACCGAAAAAGAACTAGTGTAACAAGCTTTGAATATACAGAAATAAACTTTATGCAAAAAAAAAAAAAAAAAAAAAAAAAAAAAAAAAAAAAAAAACAGAAAAATATCCTTTGTAACAATCTACAAACCTCCTAGAACAAAAACACTATCTTTTTACAACAGTGACGATTTAACAGTAAATGAACAATACGCGATATAAAACGTTAAATACTCTGAACGAAGAAGGTAAAACGAAAGTGGAGGCCCTGTAGAGAGTGGGGTTCCCATGCTGTATGAGACCGGAAAAGCAGTCACCAAAGTAAATTAAGTAAAAAAAGTGTGAACACCCGGTACCTAGACCGAACCGAGAGCGAACCGAGACTGGACCGTGGCCGGACCGATAGTGTGAATCAACATTTAACGTCCAAACCAGTCCTGTGTTTCTTTACATCATCTTTGGCCAAAACAGTCCTATGTTTCTTTACATCATCTTTGAGCAAAACAGTCCTAAGTTTCTTTACATCATCTTTAGCCAGAATCCGTGATGGCATAAGGCCGTCTTCGTCTAACCGAACCACCGACGGAACTAAAAATGTCTTTAAAAGAAGAGGAATATAAGACCCATGGAAGAACATCATAAAAAAGGTAAGTTCTTTAAAACGAGGTTGACGAGCGCTCAAACTTTCTTCGAGGGAAAATATAACTGAGCAGAAATCTGTAATTGTATACATTTTTTAAGCAAAGTAAAAGTATATACGAAAAAATAGTATTTAGACTTTTCTTTAAATAAGTTGATTGCATAAAAACACTTGATGACAATACAATAAAAAAAGATAATCAGGAAGATACAGCAGCATAAAGGTTACATTTTTGTATTTTATAGTACACCTAGCAGTCTCTCTCTCTCTCTCTCTCTCTCCTCTCTCTCTCTCTCTCTCTCTCTCTCTCTCTCTCATCACCAACTAATGATGCTTGACACCCAATTAAGATTTCATTCATTGTCTTTTTTTTTCAAGTGAAAAGGATTTTTCCCGCAATTTCAAAAACTATTCAACTCAATTGCTAAAAGACGTCAATCAAATCTTTCACTTTTCCTCATCCAACACCTCTTTTTACCCTCCCCTGTTTGTCTGTCATTTTCTGTCTGTAACACATGTCTTTACCACCTCTGTCTATACCAGTATCCTGATATCAGTAATTTTATGGATAGATTAAAAGAAGAAGAGCGAGACGTCAATATCATTCTTTCTCTTTCCCTCTTTTGAAATTGGAGAAACTCTGTTATTGTACAGAGTTTTCTGCTTTTTGTTTTTAAAGGACAATTAGTGAGCCGTTAATTTTGAAAGAGCACGAAGTCATCTGTTTTTGGAAGTGATAGTAGCCAGCTCATTATTTCAAAGGCTGGAGTGTCCAGTTTTCTTTTCAGAACGCGAAAAGTATTTCTCTGCTTTGTTTCGGGACATTTGGGAAAAGGCAGCCGTGTTATAATGGAGCAAATTACGTTGCAGAGAAGCAATAGCGAGAAACCAGCTAGTGGGAGGCGGGAGATCGAGAGGGAGGCAGAGAATCAGATGGCGAGATAAGGTGAGGGATGATATGGAGAGGATACATCAGGCAACCGACCCCTTAATGTAGAGATACGTTGGGTAAAGAAGAGGAATATTGAGTGTTCTTGAAGTACAAAAAGGTAACAAAATTTACATTTTAAAATGCGAATGGTGACTACTTAGTGTTATACAATGTAGTAAAGTTTCTGATTTTCACCTCTAAAAGCGACAGTAGTCAATGTATCTGATTTGGATACGTGATCAGCGAGTTTCCTGTGTGGGGAAAAACTGGGAAATCTCAACTCATAAACTGTGAAAGGGGAAATCTCTGTTATAGAAAAGTGAGGAAAAAAACCTTCCACTACCCAGGCAGTAGGAAAAGCAAATTCTATTCCCTGATTCTCACAAGATCAACAAAACACTGATAGCCATTGGGGTCATTTCAACATCTCCCATCCAGAGCGGGCGCGTACCTCCTCTAACAGATCAGATTTACAACAGAGGAAAAGATATTGTAGCATTATTCGACATGAAATAGCCCCTC
>NC_090741.1:41210249-41219160 GCF_036898095.1 Palaemon carinicauda | reverse complement strand
CTAAATTTCTCTTTCTATTGTTTTGTTAAAGTCTTTATAGTTTATGTAGGAAATATTTATTTTAATGTTGTTACTGTTCCTAAATTATTTTATTTTTCCTTGTTTCCTTTCCTCACTAGGCTATTTTCCCTGTTGGGGCTCTGGGCTTATAGCATCCTGCTTTTCCAACTAGGGTTAATCTTGGCAAATAATAATAATAATAATAATAATAATAACTGACGATACATTTTCTAAGGTCAGAACGTTTGAATGAATGTTAAAAAAACCTAAATTAATCTACAACTTTCAAATCTATATTTACGTTATGTAAACATGTATCAATGTATGCATATAGCATTAATAAATTACTATTTACAGAGGAATAATTTTTTCCCATAAGTTCTAAACACTGTTGAAATAAAACTGTAATTTTAATAGGAGATTCTCCGTAAAAATTATACTGTTCTCAGACGTATTTCAGTAAAATACAGGCGACCGTAAATTTACCCGACATGAGTCTTTTTATTGTTTATATATGACATATCTGTTTTTGACGTTGTTAATAGTTTATTTAGGACATATCTGTTTTGACGCTGTTACTGTTTTTAGAATGATATATTGTTAATTTATTCTCATCATTTATTTATTTCCTTATTTCCTTTCCTCACTGGGCTATTTTCCCTGTTGGAGCCCTTGGGCTTATAGCATCTTGCTTTTCCAACTAGGGTTGTAGCTTGGCTAGGAATAATAATAATAATTACAGGTAGGTGACCGTAATATCACTCCTTTACGTCAATATATTTTCTTTTTAAAACGGTAAATGCCTGGCAACATTTATTACAGGATTTTTATAGTTTTCCAATATAAGTTTTCAACAATACAGACAATTGTCTTAAATAATATCGGACGTAAATATAAAGATTAATTTAAAAAGAGGAATAATCGGCATTGATAAATATTCGATAGAGCTATGGCAGGTCAAAGCCTAAACATGAATGGTAAAGGTCATTTTATATATGTCAATTAAATGGCTCACACAATAAGTCTACCTTATTATGAATGGAATAAATTCAATACAGTACATCTAAGACTAATTTTAAATACGCGGCCTATCCTAAATGCCAATTTCATAGTGAGGTAACAACCTGGTTATGTACAGGTAAAAGTATATTAATAAAAGGGAATTGTACAAAATAGAAAATGTTCCAAAAGGGATTGTTATTCAAAATGGAAAAAAAAAAGTTCCAAAACAAATTGGTATTCAAAATGGAAAATCAAGTTCCAAAAGGGATTGTTACTACTCAAAATAGAAAAAATGTCCAAAAGGGATTGTTATTCATATGGAAAAAAGTTCCAAAAGGGATTGTTATTCATAATGGGAAATAAAGTTCCAAAATTAATAGCTATTCGAAATGGAAAATAAAGTTCCAAAACAAATTGATATTTGAAAAAGTTTCAAAACGGATTGTTATTCAAACCGATTTTACTACTCCTGCCATACTCACAAGTCCTGATATTTGCCTTGCTGATTTCTCTTAGAGACCTGATGATAAACAATGCAAAATCGCAAAAGAAAACAAAAATACAGGTGATTACATAAATTGAAACATAATCCCTAAAATACAAATGTATTTCTTAACAATATGTGAGTTTTCAAAGTACTAAGTAAACTGTTCTTACCCTTTCACGACTAAGCCTCAGCATACTTCTAATTGACTTAGAATTTAAACCCACTGCCTATGGCTTTGTGATCCGAATGTGAAATAACCAACAGCTAGATAATCTCACCATTGAATTAATTTCTAGAGTTTCAACCCGGATCCCCAGGGTTTGATGTTGTGACATGTACGGCATTTACCATACGATAGTCGTATCCTTTTGCATACTGTCGGCGTCGTCGGGTGCAGAAGGCTGTAGGGATATCCCGTAAAGCCAGGCTGACACTTGCACGAATTTGTGGCACGCATTGTCACGACTCGAGACGTGAACTGGCGTGAAGGTTCGTAAACTCGTCGTGACATCGTGGCATGTCGTGGACGAGAATTTTGAAATGTTCAAAATTTTGGTCACGACAAAATTTCGTGACCGGGTCGTGAACTATGCGCGAACTGTTCGTGAACTCGTCGGGACGATGCGGAAGTGCGCAAACTGTGCGTGAACTCGTCGTGCCAGTTCGTGTCAATGTGGACAGGTCAGCTGTGATTCTGAGGTAATTTTTTTTTTTTTTTCATCTTCCAGTTCGTGCCACAAAATGTCACGACTTGCCACGACAAATCGTGGCAAAAAGTCGTGCAATTGTCAGGGTACCCTAAGTCATCTCATTTTTTTTCTGAAGATGTCTTTCGATTATAGCAAGGCACTCTGTGACTTATTGCAATCCAAAATTTTGGATTTTCTCTGAAGATATCTTTCAATTATAGCAAAGAACACTGTGAATCATTACAATCCAAAAAGAAAAAAAAAATCCGAAGATATCTTTCAATTATAGCAAAGCACACTGTGACTTATCAAAATCCAAATTAGTGGCAGATAATTTTCGACTGCCGTAGGAAAAGAGGTAGCCCCGGGATACGTAATGTGAAATCAAGAGAAACCACGATCCTTCAAGATTCGCCGAGACTTGTTCTAAACACTGCGGATATCCAGTCTATAAAGGTAAGGACATCCTAATACCTCGTTTAAGAGAGAGAGAGAGAGAGAGAGAGGAGAGAGAGAGAGAGAGAGAGAATATAATAATAATAACCTTTATTCCAATAATACATTGGGTTTCTATTTACATCAGGTCTATCAAGAGAGGGAGAGAGAGAGAGAGAGAGAGAGAGAGAGAGAGAGAGAGAGAGACCATAACAACAGTCAACCTATTTCCGTATTTTTCAAGGGAAAATCGCGCCGACATCAACATGGAAAAGGGCAGCGCTGAGAACTTTAATATTGAAATACTGAAGCCCCGTAAACTGTTGATATCAGGCGCTGGCTGAGGCCTTTTAAATATTACATACTGACCTCTTTGCCGGAAGTGAAGACGAGACGAAAAGGGAAAATGTCCATTTGTTTTTTTCAGTTGATATATAAAAGGAATATCATTCAAAATGTTAAAAACTTTCCAGAATCATAAGATAACAGACTGAAATGAACCAAAGTGTATATTTTTTGGAAAAATTCTGAAAGGAGTATTATAAACAGAGCAGCCAGTGGTAAAATATTCATATCTGGAAAGCCATAATTAGTTAGAGTAATTCACTTTATTTAAAATGAATATTGAGGTTACTCCCCATAGAAAATCTTTTTGCCTAGAGGAATATCTATAATGAATTAATAGCAACTGTGATTGTTATTTATAATGGAATAAAAAGTTCCAAAGGGAAGTGTTATTCAAAATAGAAAATAAATTTCCAAAACAAATTGATATTCACAAAATGGAAAAGGTAAAAAAGAGACTGTTATTCAAAATGGAAAAAAGTTCCAAAAGGAATTGCTATTCAAAATGGAAAATAAAGTTCCAAAAGGTATTGTTATTCAAATGGAAAAGTTCCAAAAAGGATTGATATTTAAAATGGAAAAATTTCAAAAGGGATTTTTATTCAAAATAGAAAATAAAGTTCCAAAAAGGGACTTTATTCAAAATGGGGAAAAAGTTGCAAAAGAACAAAAAATCATATTAATAATCTTTATTTACTGTTTTTATTTCTTTCAATGGCACAAAGGAGGTGAATTGGGACGAAATATCAATATTTTCGAAATTGAAATAAAATTAAAGATAAATAAATTCAAATAGAAATATCTAGGGAAACGTTATAACATAAAAAATCACAAATACAAAATAAAAATGTATATAACAAAATGTTTTTCATTCAAATTAAAGAAAATTTCTTGGAATAAATACTTGATAAATAATCAAAAGCAGTTTAAAAAAAATAGTATATTTTTAATGAAAAAATCCAAATCCAAATAAAAACAATAAACCAATCCTAACTCAAATAGTTAATTTTTTGAAAATATAGAATTAATGTCATTCAAATAGAAATTTCCCTAAACATTAAATAAACAAGTTTAGTCTTCGGAATAATAAAAACAAAATAAACAGCACTTTCTCTCTCTCTCTCTCTCTCTCTCTCTCTCTCTCTCTCTCTCTCTCAATTTAGTTCCGACCATTTGCAATTTATGAGTTCTGCTACATGAATAATCATCTAACCTCGTTTCTGCTTTTCAGAATCGTGAAAGATGAGAGCGCCTGGGATATAACCGAGTTCTTTCTTCATCATCATTATTATTATTATTATTATTATTATTATTAGTTATTGTTATTGTTATTAATTGTTGTTGTTGTTGTTGTTGTTGTTGTTGTTACTAGCTAACCTACAACCCCAGTTAAAAATTTAAGATGCTATAAGCTCAAGGCCTCAAAAAAGGAAAAATAGCCCAGCGAGGAAAGGAAATAGGAAATAAATGAACGATATAAGAAGTAATAAACACTTAAAATAAAATATTTAAAAAACATTAACATTTAAAACAGATATTTCATATCTAAACTATAAAAAGGACTTATGTCCGCCCTGTTCAACATAAAAACATTTGCTGCAACTTTGAACTTTTGAAGTTCTACTGATTCAACTACCAGATTAGGAAGATCTTTCCACAACTTGGTCACAGCTGGAATAAAACTTCTAGAATACTGTGTAGTATTGAGCCTTATGATGGAGAAGGCATGACCATTAGAATGAACTGCATGCCTAGTATTACGAACAGGATGAACTGTCTGGGAAGATCTGAATGTAAAGGATGGTCAGAATTATGAAAAATCATATGCAACATGCATAACGAACAAATTGAAACTAATTAGAATTAGAATAAGATATATATTATACTTTTGCCATGTCCAAGCTCCATCCGTCAGTCTATCATAACAGCCCCCCCCCCCACCCCACCCCTTCACTAATACATCTTTCTTGAATGAAACATTGTAGATTAATTGATAAACTCATCCTTCCTACACTTACAAAAAACAGTAATATTCATCGGAAATTCTCCGTAAAAATATACGGTTTTTAGCTGTATTTCAGTAAAATACAGGCGACCGTAATTTTTACCCTTTTTTACTTTAACGGGTTGTTGACCGTAATATCACTCATTTACGTCAATATATCCGTGTTTGAAACGGTAAATGCCTGGCAACATTTACTCCATGATCTTTACCGTTTTAGTCAGGATGCCTGAAAACTTTAAATCAATCAATCAATTACCGTTTTAACGGGAAATTTTAAACAGTGTATGTCCTTGAATTCATATTTCTACATACGAGGTCAAGGTCAGTAAAATATGGCAAGAATAAAGGGGTTCAGCCTGGATGCGTCAATATATGTTCTGTATTTAAATAAACAGACTAATTGGGAAAAAAAACATGATCAAAATAACAAGGAAGTACAACGTAAACAAAAACAAACATGGTCAATATCATATGGAAGGGTTGAAGTAATCAAAATATGATAAATCCCCTTTTTTAATTAAGTATTTAAGCCCGGAACATGAACAAGAGCAGCACACACAGTGAGCTTCAGTGACATATATGTCAGAGTATAAAAAATAATTATATAAAAACACTACATAGCTGCAGGCTCTTTCCTCTTCCACATTCCAAAACGTAGAGATAAGACTTGATACTTATTTATTTAAAACATCAGGAACAAACGGTTGAAACTAAATTATGAGAGAGAGAGAGAGAGAGAGAGAGAGAGAGAGAGAGAGGTCCTTCGCTTTTCAAAAACATGAGAGAGAGAGAGAGAGAGAGAGAGAGAGAGAGAGAGGTCCTTCGCTTTCAAAAACATATGAGAGAGAGAGAGAGAGAGAGAGAGAGAGAGAGATCCCTCGATTTAAAAAACATATGGGGAAGAGAGAGAGAGAGAGAGAGAGAGAGAGAGAGAGATTCCTCGCTTTCAAAAACATATGAGAGAGAGAGAGAGAGAGAGAGAGAGAGAGATCCCTCGCTTTCAAAAACATATGAGAGAGAGAGAGAGAGAGAGAGAGAGAGAGATGTCCCTCGCTTTCAAAAACATATGAGAGAGAGATCCTTCGCTTAAAAGACATATGACAGAGAGAGAGAGAGAGAGAGAGAGAGAGAGAGAGGGAGAGAGAGAGAGAGGGGTCCTTCGCTTTCAAAAACATATGAGAGAGAGAGATCCTTCGCTTTCAAAAACATATGAGAGAGAGATCCCTCGATTTCAAAAACATATGAGAGAGAGAGAGAGAGAGAGAGAGAGAGAGAGAGATTTCGAAAACATATTTTCCATTTGGGACGCCTGAAAGAATTTTTCTACGGGGAGAGAGAAAGAGAGGGACTTCCGGGAAAACAGTGTGGATAAAAAATGTTTTTTATTATTCAAGGTAAATAGAGGAGAACCTTTTTCTATTATTCAGTTAGGTCTAAAATGTTATTCTATTTTTCTATCTTCCGTATTATTCGTTCAAGTCTACTCTTATCACTATTATCTCCATTGCCTAAATTTCTTCGTAGTATATTATAATATGCATTACGATTTCAGTACTTTTTGTATTATGAACACAAGACTCAAGGCCCTGTTTTAAGAGTAGTTGATGGAGGACGCTGGTGACTGGTACAACTAAGGAACTCACACTGCCAAGGTCTAAGCGATGTCAGGCAGGGCAGCCGATCGGGACTACGGTCTACCCCAAAGCCAAAGCAAAGTCCTTCAAAAAGAAGGCAACCGTGCTTACTCCATAAAAAAAAAAAAAAAAAAAAAAAAAAGAGAAAAAACACACACATGTTAATATGATAAGTTTTTTTTTTATTCTTCCGAAGTTCTGCTCTGGCTTAAAAGTTTTCATGTTGAAATATGTATAACGGAAAATAATAGTTTTATATTTTTTGGAGTTATATACCTGGAATCTTGTCCTTAAAAAGGAAACCACGCCCTTAAGAATATGTTTTATCCACCCCGTAGGGGAAGGGAGAGGGGGTTAAGAAAAATTCTTTTTATTCACCGTTAGAAACTCCATAACTATCCCAATATAACCACATGAAACTTTGCATTATAAAAAAAAAATTCACCCTACACTTATTTCCCTCAAGGTGCGAGTGCACTAGGACTGACCTTCCAGATTTCAGTCTGGTCCAGAGGATTATGCAGCGAGTGCGCCTGTAGTTTTTTGGCATAAGGAGGGGGAGGAAGGAGAAGGGGGAGGAGATAGGAATGGGGAGGTGGAAGGGGTAAGAGGAGGAAGGGGTAAGAGGAGGAAGGGGGAGGAGATAGCAATGGGGAGGTGGAAGGGGTAGGAGAAGAGGAA
Source organism: Palaemon carinicauda (assembly GCF_036898095.1). Lineage (NCBI taxonomy): Eukaryota > Metazoa > Arthropoda > Malacostraca > Decapoda > Palaemonidae > Palaemon > Palaemon carinicauda. The sequence continues at coordinate 41,211,882 of NC_090741.1, read as the reverse complement.
GACGAAGAGGAAGAGGAGGAGGAAGAGGAGGAGGAAGGGGTAGGGGTAAGGGGAAGAGGAAGGGGGTAGGGGTAGGGGTAAGGGAAGGGGAAGAGGGAAGAGGAGGAGGAAGGGGTAGGGGAAGAGGAAGGGGTAGGGGAGAAGAGGAAGGGGAAGAGGAAGGGGTAGGGGAGAAGAGGAAGAGGAAGGGGTAGAGGAAGAGGAAGGGGAAGAGGAAGGGGTAGGGGAAGAGGAAGAGGTAGGGGAAGAGGAAGAGGAAGAGGTAGGGGAAGAGGAAGACGTAGGGGAAGAGGAGGAGGAAGGGGTAGGGGAAGAGGAAGGGGAAGAGGAAGGGGTAGGGGAGAAGAGGAAGAGGAAGGGGTAGAGGAAGAGGAAGGGGAAGAGGAAGGGGTAGGGGAAGAGGAAGAGGTAGGGGGAAGAGGAAGAGGAAGAGGTAGGGGAAGAGGAAGACGTAGGGGAAGAGGAAGAGGAAGGGGTAGGGGAAGAGGAAGGGGAAGAGGAAGGGGTAGGGGAAGAGGAACGGGAAGAGGACGAGAGGAAGGGGGTGGTCTTTAGAATTCCTGGATTCTATTTGAGACCCCAAGAGAAAGGCCGAGGAATTTCCAGTCGGTTATAATTATTCAAAAAGAACAAAACGAATATATAAATCGCGCTTAGAAGGCTATTGACTTTCAAAAAGAAAAAAAAAATAATAAATAGAACTAAAATATTAAAATATAAAAAGTGCTTCTCAATAATAAAAGATTGGAACTAGAATGTTTTCCCCACATATATTCCAAAATATAAATTCTATGAATTACAAAATTACATACATAAACAACATGCTTTAGAACATTAGATTAGACATGTTCTTCCAGCAGCTTTAAAATAAGCAAACATTCGAGAAACAAAACAAAAATAATATCAAACCTTATAAAAAATAAGAGCAAAACATTTAAAAAAACATACAACTGACAAGAAAAAAAAAATAACACCAAAACATTTACAGAAACACAATTGACAAAAATGTTAAAAAGAAAAAAAAACGATACAACTGTAGCAAATCACATCAAACTAAAAAACTAACGCAACGAAATAAAAAATAAATTTTGCAAAATAATAAAAGATGTGAACGAAAATGAATAAACGAATAGAACTTAAAAGAAACCCATTTTGAATGCAAGAGTGAGATACACATTAAATAAATGTTTCGTACTTACGTCAAGTGACAAATGCCAACGAAGCTATTATAAACGAAAAGGGAATCTGAAACAGAAGAGAAAAAGACAAAATTTGTAAAATATATTTTATAAAAAAGAAAAAAATCTAATTACTTTACATTTGCATTGTTTTATTAGTTATTCTGTTTTATTTTTCACACAGGTCATCCATAATAACCACAACAGCAATAATAATAATAATGATGATGAGGATAATAACAATAATAATAATCATAATAATAATAATAAATAATAATAATCAACATCATCATCATCATCATTATTTTCATCCTCATCATCTGCTCATACGCCTGCTAACGCAAAGGGCGTTAATAATAATAATAATAATAGTAATAGTAATAATAATAATAATAATAATAATAATAATAATAAAATAATAAATAAATAAATAATAACAAAAATAAATAAATAAA
>NC_090741.1:41195249-41200249 GCF_036898095.1 Palaemon carinicauda | reverse complement strand
TTCAGAGAGGAACAGTACCTGGATTCAGAGCAATACGGTATCTGGATTCAGAGGGGACAGTTTGATCAAGCAACCAAAACGATAAAACCCTGAATATAATATAGAAGAAATTCACAAAATATTACAAATTTGAACCCATTAATCAGAAGATATCCTGGTTGGCCACTAAAATAGGGTGTACGCTAATTGCAAGGAAAAATTAACGGAGGAAACAAGCAGAAGAGAGAAGCTAGTCTCCTGGCTAGTACAGTTGTAACGTGTTCGCCTAGCATTCGCATGGCGGCAGATCAATCCCACCCCAGGACCGTGAGTTTAAAATGTTTACTGGGGAGGTCACAACTGTGGTTCGGCTGACGTCCTGGAGAGCATCTATTCTGACAAAACTGGAACTGAAACCAGACACCTTTAACGTTTAACACAGATCACAAATGATGGAGAAGCGTATTTTCATATGTTCAACACGGTGAACCTCAACCACTATACTTATAAGAAATATCCGTGTGGAAAAAGTAAATAAAAAAAATTGCTAAGAAAAATGTACCTTTATATAAATAAAATTGTGGTTAGACCATGCTCTACACTATTCTTACTAATACTTTAACTTTCCAAAATATTCCTACCTTGGTTAGCTAGCTAACTGCTCTCATCCTTCTTTCACCCATCTTTCATATTAATAAAAAATAAAAGATAAAGAGGATAGGATTAGGTCAGACCAGCTACAAGACCTCATACAGAGGGTATGATAGAGCTGCTTACAAATCCATATACACAGGGTAAAGTTGGCCCCTTACAATGGCCCATACACAGGGAAGGCAGAGTTGGTTACAAACCTGTATAGAAAGAAGAAGGCTGGCGTAGTTACAAAGTCAGATGCAGAAAAGACTGGTCAGTTACAATGCTCCAAACATAGGGGAAGATAAAGTTGGTTACAAACCTGTGTAGAGGGAAAGGCTGGCGTAGTTACAACCCCAGATACAGAGGGGAAGAGTGGCCAGTACAATGCTCCATACATAGGGGAAGATAGAATTGGTTACAAATCTGTATAGAGAGGGGAAGGCTGGCGTAGTTACAAACCAAGATACAGAAGGGAAGACTGGCCAGTTACAATGCTCCATATATAGGGGAAGGTAGAATTGGTTACAAACCTGTAAAGAGAGGGGAAGCTGGCGTAGTTATAAACCCAGATACAGAGGGGAATACTGACCAGTGAAAATGCTCCATATATAGGGAGAGGTAGAATTGTTTAAAAACCTGTATAGAGGGGACGGCTAGCATAGACACAAACCCAGATACAAAGGGTACCCTTGGCCAATTACAATGACCCATATATAGGGGAAGGTAGAGTTGGTTACAAAACCGATAACAATGAAGAAGGTTGGGTTACTGAAAAGGATACGAAGGGGAAGATTGAGGTGGTTACGAGATAAGATACAGAAAAGAAGGTTGGGCTGTTACATCTCCGGATACATAGAGGAAGGTTGGCATGGTTATGGAACCAGATACAGGTTACAGTAAAAGGTTGATCGAGTGGTTGAAATCTACCACGCATAAAAAACGGAAGCATTATTGAAAATGACAACATACCAAAACGACCTTAAGTAAGTGCGGCACAGTGTGACAATGAGGGCCAAAAGCCTATAAAGTAAGAGAACTCGAGCATCATTACATTAATCACTAGGTCTGTAAACCTGACTGATGAAACCAGTGTGTGGATGCACCAGTTATGTGGTAACTGAAAGACTGCATAATTACAACTAACTTTATTTCAACAGACAGCGAGCTTTTATATCAACAGTTTTCGTAAAATGTCACAAAAATTCAAACATTGATACAAGCACATACAGGCAGAAACAAGTTATCAGTGCGAAGGGAGAGCGATAACGACAATACATAATAAACAGAAATACCGTTACAGTGTACGAACGTGTGATATGCGTACGATACACAAGGCTTGTAACAAACCTTAGCAGTGAAGTGTAGGCTGTACAGGATTAAGGACGCACAAAACTCTTCTATTACCTTAGTAAAATAGGTCATCTAACCCCAATATAGTGAGTTAAAACGGACCCATTTGACTTTTAGTAATTGGCCGACTCTAACTTAAACTATTGAAAATGTATTCACAATTCTAAAAGTAATGAAGGAATAGATTTGAAAGAAATGGTAGTAGAATCTCCACTACAAGCATATAAATCCATGATAAGAAAATATATTTCGATTGCCTTAAACACTGAGGTCCAAATTCAATGTTTTACATAACAAATTGGCCTACTGAAAACTAACTAGTGAGGCATGAATTAGGAATAGAATTAGTTTTACCGGTCTCATTCCTTTGTTAATATGATATTGCCAACCTAATAGCAGGTAATCCGTATTTTCATCTCTCATCGGATGCTGAAAATCATTTTATGTTTATAGTGGGCCATCATTTTCTTTAGTATCGTTTCATGAAATTGATCATTGAGGCAACTGAAGACTTCTAAAGTTTAATTCACTCTTGTTTTATCCTTATTGGCATATTTCCCTTTCAATATCATCCATTCAATTGTTTATTTTCCCCTTCCAAGGTCCTTAGCCACGATTGCATTTCTCCAGACAATACACGAGCCAGTTCAACAGTCTGACGAGCGAAACGCAAAACCGTTTTACAAATAACGTTTCTAGATGAAAACTGCCACCACTAGACCTGGCTGGTAAAAACGAGTCTTCTAAGAAATTAATGATATCAAAACATCATCATTCACGTTCTTTGAGGAAGCTCTTTCCCAGAGGGAAGAATTTAGAAACGCTGGAAAACTTTTTTGTTTGCAAAAAGACGACACTGATGTCCCTAGTGAACCATCATGGTCGCTCCCATTAATCAAGTCTCATAACACAATATGGCTCTCGACTCCAGCGCTAATATCTTGGGATCAGAGGAGCAGCGATGAGGAGGAAGGAAGAAGTCGGAGGAGGAGGAAGATGAGGAGGAAGAGGAGGAAGAAGGTAAGAAGAGGAAGGAGGAGGAGGAGAGGACAGATTAATGAGCATCAAGCTTCATTACATGTAGCGGTGTTCAGGCTCAGTATCTTCTCATTCCCCTCCCCCCCCCCCCCATCCCTTGAACCTTCCTACTATTCACTAACCCCACCCCCTTAAGCCTTCTCACCAAGGCTTCATGGTAGTTTATCCTTCATGTTCCTTCTTCCTTCCAAAACAACACGGCATCTATCTATCTATCTATCCATAATTAACATTCTTGTTTTACTTTAATTAAGAGCAAAGTATAATGAACCTGACAATCCTCGCTAGAAGACCCAGGCACGAATAAAACAAGGAAAGGGTAATAAAAGAGGGGATTGAAATAAGAAGGAAACGCTAGACCTAGTTTGAAAGAGAGAGAGAGAGAGAGAGAGAGAGAGAGAGAGAGGAGAGAGAGAGAGAGAGAGAAACTTAGCTATGTAATTCAAGGATAACTGTAAATGCAGACGAGGTGGGCCGAGCTGATGTTCTGAGACTGTCAGAGAAATGTATACTAAAATGGAAAGTAAAAACGTGACACTAAGAAAAGGAATATGAAAAGTTTGGCCTCATCTTAAGCCTAATGAAGCAATCGATTATTATTATTATTATTATTATTATTAATCTTATCTTAATGAAACCGGGTAGAATATCACCTTAGAGGTTCTTGGTAATTTCTCCAATTATTATTTTGCTTCCCCTACTTTTCAAGGAAACGGGTTAAAAAACAGTTAAAATGTACCCGATTCTTTTCCTCTCTAAATCTCAGAAATTTTAATATCTAAAGGTCTCTTGATTTCAGATAATGATGCATGTCAAAAATATTGTTATGGTATATACAATTTTCCAATGCCCCAGTTCAATTCATAAACATATTTGAGATATGCGAATTTATTTTTTTTCTCAAGTTTAAAGGCCGCTCATGAATGGAAAAGGCAAGGGACACTGACATTGCCGTATCAAGCAGGACAACGCCCTAGAGACTGACCATCTATACATATGATCAGCGCCCAAGCCCCCTCTCCACCCAAGCTAGGACCAAGGAGGGCCAGGCAATGATACTGATGATTCAGTATATAGACCTATAGGCTCCTCCAAAGACCCCATCCTTAGCTCCCAAGGATGGTGAGGTTACAGCGACCAAAGGAACTAACGAGTTTGAGCAGGACTCGAACCCCAGGCTAGCATTCACCAGTCAGGGACGTTACCATATCGGCCACCACAACCCTTGAGTACATTTAACCCTGTTCTATTTGTCAAGGTCAGTGGCCAATTTAAATAAGATATTCTAAATATTCAATAATTTTAATAAAGCTTAGAAATAAGATATCTCGGCCGGTGATTATTTCACCCGAATATTATAAACACGACACGAAAGCAAGCAAGCAGTAGGGCGACTTGCACCCAAGGTGCAAACCACGGGCTCATGCACTAAGGCAGCCCGAAAATTTTTTTGAAAATTATTTCGAAAATTTCGGCCGATTTTCGGGCCGAAAATATTTCCGAAAATTTTTCGAAAATTTCGGCCGATTTTCGGGCCATAAATTTTTTTGAAAATCATTTCGAAAATTTCGGCCGATTTTCGGGCCGAAAATTTTTCCGAAAATTTTTCGAAAATTTCGGCCGATTTTCGGGTCATAAATTTTTTTGAAAATTTTTTCGAAAATTTCGGCTGATTTTCGGGCCGAAAATGTAAGTGGGATGATTCATGAAATTCAAGAATAATACTAAAATTGAACAGTCAAAAAACTGAAAGCTATGTGCGGGACCGATCAATTGCTTCTGAAGTGAACGTGTAAGGGCAAGAAGTGACATGGACAACTCCCTCCTTCGTGGTAGAGTTCTCTTGCTTGGGGGTACAATCGGGCACACTATATCTTATTTCTCTTCCTCTTGTTTTGTTTAAAGTTTTTATGGTTTATATCGGAAATATTTATTTTAATATTGTTACTGTTCTTAAGATATTTTATTTTTCCTCTTTTCCTTTCCTCACTGAGCTA
>NC_090741.1:41182883-41187249 GCF_036898095.1 Palaemon carinicauda | reverse complement strand
ACACACATTATGAAGGTATCTGATTTCTCTCTCTCTGAAAAATGACACCCTGGTCACTGCCACATTCACAATTTTACCGCCTTTGCATAAAAACTTGTCAAGGTCATACACAGTAAAAAAAAAAAAAAAAAAAAAAAAAAAAAAAATTCTTAACGGAAATACACCGTAAAAATATACTGTTCTGAGCCGTAGTTTAGTAAAATACAGGAGACCATAATTTTACCTTACTTTGTTATTTTTATTTACTGGTTGGGTGACCGTAATATCATCCTTTATATCAATATATCCGTTTTCAAAACGGTAAAAATCCTGGGAATAGATGTTACCAGATATTTACTATTTCTTTTTAATGCAAATTTTTAACAGTGTACATCTACACGGATCATCAGTTGAATGTCAAACCCGCTTACACATCCCAACACTTCCTGGATGTGTAACATCCTTCAGTAACACTCTTGCATTCATTTTAGGCAGTATATTCTAAAGGATCTATCCTCGTTCCTCATTAACATCCTCGACTTCCGGCGCTCCTGTCCCTTGACAATTACCCTCCATTCTTTCTAGAAGACAAACTAATTTGTTGGACTCGCTCATTTTATCTAGTGAAACTATTTGCCAATTTCGTCTTTACTATATCTAACCAACATGGCCAGGTTGGTAGTGTCCCTGACTAGTGATTGTCAGACTGGGGTTCGAGTCCCGCTGCAACCTCTCCCATCCTTGTAAGCTAAGGATGGGAGGGGGGGAGGGTGTTTAGGGGGAGTCTATAGGTCTATCTGCTGAGTCATTAGCAGCCATTGCCTGGACCCCTTGGTCCTAGCTTGGGTGGAGAGGGGACTTGGGCGCTGATATATGTAATATGGTCCGTCTCTAGGGCATTGTCCTGCTTGATAGGGCATGCCACTGTCCCTTGCCTCTGCCATTCATGAACGGCCATTTAAGCCTTTAAATATGGAAACATCAACCCCTTCAGTTGCATTCACATCTATTTTCTTTAATTCCACATCTTTGCGCCCTACATTTAACGGCCTTTCTTATAACTTCTTGTATTAACCCCCATAACTCTCTTCACGAAGATATCCTTTTGTTCCTTTTTAAATTTATCAGACAAAATCCTACAATATAACTTTCTTGGTAAAATATGAACTTACATTTCTTTCTCTCTTCTCTATAACTTTTATGCTTCTAGAAGGGACTAATTCATTTGGAATCTTTCCCTCATCTAAATATACCTTACACAATTTCATCAGCTAATTCATCACAGATCTTATGTAAGAAAATCAATTACGAATAGAATATGGGATATTTTTTCTCTTGACAGAGTTGTTACAATACATGTAAAATCATATAACAAATAACAATTTTCTATTCATACTCTAATAATAAAAAGGAGTATGGAATTTATCATTATTAACATGTATATAGAACAAACCTTGGTAGCGCCCTTGCCTGGTGATCGCTACATTTGAGGTTCAAGTCCCACTCAAACTCGATAGATACATTGGTCGCTGCAACCTCACTAATCTTGCGAGCTACGGATTGGGGATCTGGAGAGCCTATAGGGTTTATCTGCTACGTCATCAGCAGAAATTGCCTGGCCCTCCTTGGTCCTAGCTTGGGTGGAGAGGGGGCTTGGATGCTGATCATACGTAATATGGTCAGTCTCTAGGACATTGTCCTGCTTGATAGGGCAATGTCACTGTCCCTTGTCCTCTGCCATTCATGAGCGGCCCTTTAAACCTTTAAGCCCTAAGATAGACTATAAGAGAATAGGTCATCTCACCAGAGGACTAAATACTTCCGAAATTGCGCAACGGGACTCAGGTGATGTGGAGTAGCTACTATGAAAAACCGCAAGGTTCACTCAATGGTATTGACATTATGGATCTACCAGGTGTTGGGGAAGATGTGTTCGGGCTTATGTTTCTTTTAATTTAGGTGAGAAACAATAGGAAATAAGGCATGACTTGTGCACGTGCCACTTAAAAGAGACTAGTAATAAGAGAGAGAGTGAGAGAGAGAGAGAGGGAGAGAGAGAGAGGAGGAGAGGAGAGAGAGAGAGAGAGAGAGAGAGAGAGATTGTTCCTACCAATGATGTCACTACTGTGATGCAATTAGAGTTGTTTAGTCAGAAGCCCTGCCCGCCTTCAAGTAGTGCCTACAGTCTGCCACCGCTTGAGGTGCACTGACTGCACTCTCCTACTACAGTACGAGGGTAGTCGGCAATGGAAGCTCGTTATAACTATGTCAATGATTGTTGAGCTTGTCTCTTAGGTAACTTAAATTAAGCCATTGTAATACCAGTTTAGTGCTACTTTCCAAATGCTGCCACTATTTAAATAGGATATGAAAGAGTTGATATTATAAATTGTTCAGTGTATTCTTTCCAACCTTGAATTTTTCTATCTTAAAATGGATTCTGGTGTTGGTCGGGAGCCTGGTTAGGGCTAAGATCCTTTGACCCTTCCACAGGTATATTGATTTGAGGTATAAGCATTGACGACCTAAATTATTGTAAGCATATTCGTTTGGAAAAGCAGTATGGATAACGAATTGTGATTTGTTATTAAAGTTGTTATTTAAAGTTGGCTGTTTTGTGTTACAACGCTTTCGGCTCAATGCTTTACAAGGTGAATGTGTCCAAGCCTATGTGTAAACCTTCTGATCCTATATTGACCCAACATTGTATGCAAGCCTTCTCCTACTTAACATAACTTCAGATTGTCCTATCTCTTCATTTGTCTGCACATCTTGACTACGCTTCTATTCCTTCACCATAAAATCTAAATTTACATATATATATATATATATATATATATATATATATATATATATATATATATATATACATACATATACACATATATATATGCATATATATATATATATATACATACATATATATGTATATATATACATACATATATATATATATATACACATATATATATAAATATATATATATATATATATATATATGTGTGTGTGTGTGTGTAAAGATGGTATATATGGATAGACATGGAATTGAATTATTGATGGAGCTAAAACTTTTGAGGACGTGATATTCTCAACACTTCTTTAAAACTTCACAGCAAGAAAAGTGATTGAGTCCTATGCAGGATTAGGGTATGTAGCTGTGTGGAAGGGTTTAAAATAAATGACTGGTGAACGCCGTGAACGCCAGACTGGGGTTCGAGTCCCACTTAAACTCGTTAGCTTCTTCTGTCGCTGCAATCTCACCATCCTTGTGAGCTAAGAATGGGGAGTTTTGGGGAGCCTATGGGTCTATCTGCCGAATCATCAGCAGCCATTGCCTGGTCCTCTTTGGTCCTACCTTGGGTGGAGAAGGGGCTTTGGCACTGATCATAAGTATATATGGTCAGTCTCTAGGGTCTTCTTCTGCTTCATAGAGCAATTTCACTGTCCCTTGCCACTGCCATTCATGAGCGGCCTTTAAACCTTTAAATGATCATCTCTCTCACCTCTATTAGGGAAATAGAATATTTGTATAATTAATGGATTTTGAGCAAACACTCACCCATTCATTTTTCTAATGTTTTGTTTATTTTTTATTTATATACTATTGATGTAGTAAGAGTTCTCACGCCTTATAGTTAACTATCACGTGTAAAAGGTTACACAATTCTAATAGTAAAAGGACCTTATATACTATTGTTATAGCAAAGGTTTTCACGCCACATAGTTAACTACCACGTGTAAAAGGTCACACAATTCAAATAGTAAAAGGACCTTATAGTTTTCACGCCACATAGTTAACTACCACGTGTAAAAGGTCACACAATTCTGATAAAAAAAGGACCTTATATACTATTGTTATAGCAAAGGTTTTCACGCCACATAGTTAACAACCACGTGTAAAAGGTTACACAATTCTGATAGTAAAAGGACCTTATATACTATTGTTGTAGCAAGAGTTTCAGGCCACATAGTTAACTACCACGTGTAAAAGGTCACACAATTCTAATAGTAAAAGGACCTTATATACCATTGATGTAGTAAGAGTTTTCACGCCACATAATTAACTACCACGTGTAAAAGGTCACAAAACTAATAGTAAAACGAACTTTTGAATAAACTACTTCTGATGACTGGATTGGCTATAATTTTATTACGAGTCCAAATGCTGTTCATTAGAATGATTGACATAATGACGTCCGTCTGTCAGTCACTTGGTGCTTGACAACCTCTGATGATGCAACTCCAATTCAATATATCCATCTGCCAATCACATTCTCTCTCTCTCTCTCTCTCTCTCTCTCTCTCTCTCTCTCTCTCTCTCTCTCTCTCTCTCTCTCTCTCTCTCTCTCTCTCTCGTGACCAAGCTACATTGAATTTTGTAATAACA
>NC_090741.1:41162883-41170383 GCF_036898095.1 Palaemon carinicauda | reverse complement strand
GAAAAGGGGAAACCAACTCAAAGACAATAACTTTTGGCCGGCTGGGGAATCAAACCCAGGTCCAGAAAACTGGTATGACAGTGATATAGTATTTCAATATGAAAAACACGTCTAAACACGTTGTAGTGGCCGATGTGGTAACGCCCCTGACTGGTAATCGTCAGACTGGGGTTCGAGTCCCGCTAAAACTCGTTATTAGTTTCTTTGGTAGCTGCAACCTCACCATCCTTGTGAACTAAGGATGGGGGGTTTGGAAGAGTCTATATCTATCTGTCATCATCAGCCATCGCCTGGCCTTCCTTAGTCCTAGCTTGGGTGAAGTAGGGGCTTAGGTGCTGATCATATGTATATATGGTAAGTCTCTAGGGCAGTGTCCTGCTTGATAGGGCAATGCCACTGTCCCATGCCTTAGCCATTCATATAAGCGGCCTTTAATCCTTTAAAGCCTTTAAATGGGCCAAATTTATCATATATATATATATGTGTGTATATATATATATATATATATATATATATATATATATATATATATATATATATATATATATATAATTATATATACACATGTATGTGTATATACAGTATATACGAAGGTACTTATGTAAATATGCATGTGTATATATGTTTGTATATTATATATACTTTTATACATAGATCGATAGATAAATATCTACGCTTGCTAACATACGCACACATTAAAGATATATATATATATATATATATATATATATATATATATATATATATACATATATGTATATAATGTATATATATATATATATATATATATATATATATGTATATATAATATACACATTTGAAGTAAAGACTCTTCTCTCTTCTCATTATTGCTCTAGGGTACACTCGGGCACGCTGTTCTATCTTATTTCTCTTCCTTTTATTTTGTTAAAAATTTAATATTCTATATATGAAGTATTTATTCTAATGTTACTGTTCTTAAAATATTTTATTGTAATTGCTAATTACTTCTCTAATTTCAATTATTCCTTTCCTCACTGGGCTATTTTCCCTGTTGTAGCCCCTGTGCTTATAGCACCCTGCTTTTCCAACTCGAGATGTTGCTTAGAAAGTAATAATAATAATAATAATAATAATAATAATAATAATAATAATGGGTTGAAATTTGTTTAATCCAACCATTGGTCTCCTCTTCCCTACAAACACTTCTGAATTATCAATTGTTTTCTCTATTCTATTGCCATCTTCTCTATCCACAAAAGGTGGTTCACCTCGAAATAGTCGAGAACCAAAATGATGGAATCAGCCGATTTCCACCAAATCTGTTTAGGCATAACCTTTTCGTGACTGGTTGTAATAAGTCACTTCTGTTAGTAAATACTAGTAGTTTTAAGGTTAAAGGTGTCTGGTATTAGTTCTAATTCCATCAGAATAAAGGCTCACCAGAACGTCAGCCAGGCAAGCCCCATCCCCAAACACCTGTGGTACCCAAGCACAACAGTGACCTCCCCAGTAAATAGCTTCAACTCACGGTCCTGGGCTGGGATTGATAGGCTGCCATGCGAATGCTAGGCGAACATATAACCAATATACAAACCATTACACATTTACTTTTATAAATACAGTATATACTGTATAAACTCATGGGTACATGTTTGTGTATGTAAAAAGAAAGTGTTCCTATGCCATTTCATTAGGCCAGTAATGACGCTTGCTCGCTGACTTTTAAAATTACACGAAATGCCACCGAGGGCAGACAGATGAGGCAATATAAAACTTCTCCAATTTACCCACGTAACTTGAATGATTCATATGCAGGAAGAGAGAGAGAGAGCGAGAGAGAGAGAGAGCGAGAGAGAGAGAGAGCGAGAGAGAGAGAGAGAGAGAGAGAGAGAGAGAGAGAGAGAGAGAGAGAGAGAGAAATTAAATTTTGCAACTTCTGAATAGTTTAACTGTTCACAAGTTTGTACGTGTGGGAGAAAGTGGGTTAGGCATTTATATGTTGTAAGACAAAGACAAAGAGAGAGAGAGAGAGAGAGAGAGAGAGAGAGAGAGAGAGAGAGAGAGAGAGAGAGAGAGAGAGAGAGAGAGAGAGAGAGACAATCTTTACAACTGTGTGTATGCTAGAATGAAAGAGACAATATACCTCAATATACCTCATTATTGCTTAGAGAGAGAGAGAGAGAGAGAGAGAGAGAGAGAGAGAGAGAGAGAGAGAGAGAGAGAGAGAGAGAGCTTCTAGTCAATTTTACAAGTGTGTGTATGCTAGCATGAGAGGCAATAAACCTCATTATTAGAGAGAGAGAGAGAGAGAGAGAGAGAGAGAGAGAGAGAGAGAGAGAGAGAGAGAGAGAGAGAGAGAGAGAAAATGTCTGAAAGGCCTTCTGGTATGTTTACGTTTCTTCTTCATCTTGAAAAAGCTAATGATGTAAACAGCGACTCTAAAACCGCGAGATTTCACGGATGCTTTCGTGGAGTGTTTGAGCAAACTGTGAAAAAATGGGGAAATGAAGGAAATTACATTATAGCAGCATTATATATTTCTCTTTTTGGAAAACAAAGAAATAAAAAAAAAAGATAAGATTATTACATTTGGGATTTTGTTCGGTGTTTCCTCCATCCCATAACGATAATCTAACCTTAACGCTTTTTCTTTGAGAATGATAGATTTGTTTGAATAAAAACACCAATAGCAGTAAATAATGATGATGATGATGATGATGATAATAATAAAACAAAATAATAATGATAATAATAATAATAATAATAATAATAATAATAATAATGATAATAATAATAACAATAAATAAATAAATAAATTAATTAATAAAATACATCTACTAATAACAGTTAATCCCTGCAAGAATAATTACTCTACGATTAAAATTGTCGCCAGGAAGCTGTCCACAAACAAACACGCACACAAATATACAAATAAGGGGTAAAACATAACCTCCTTCCAACTTCGTTGACGGAGGTAATATTAATGAATAAATTGTTTACTCTCAAGCCAATGCGAATGAAACTATAACTCTGTTGCCTTCTTCCTACCCGGGGTTAAATCATAAAGGTTTAAAGGCTACTCGTGAAGACAAGGGACAGCGACAATGCCCAGGCTAGCAGGACAACGCCCTAGAGACACATGATCAGCGACCAAGACCCCTCTCCAGCCTAGTTAGGATGGTGAGGTTGCAAATAATGGCAGAGGCAAGGGACAGTGACAATGCCCCATCAAGCAGGACAATGTTACTCTTCTTGAAATATTTTATTTTTCCTAAAGTTTCCTTTCCTCACTGGGCTATTTTCCCAGTTGGAGCCCCTGGGCTTATAGCATCCTGCTTTTCCAAATAGGGTTGTAGCCTAGCAAGTAGTAGTTGTAGTAGTAATAATAATAATAATAATAATAATGCCCTAGAGACATATGATCAGCGCCCAAGACAATTCTCCACAGCCTAGCTAGATGGTGGAGAAAAAAAAAAAAAAAAAAAAAAAAAACTGTCTAGTAGATCGCAAGGAAGGCATGTTTCCATTTGGGAACCACAACCCAGAGCAGCAGTAAATATGAAAAAAGAAGAGGAAGGAAGAAATAATTGAATAGACTTCCCACACCACTCTTTTACCCTCTGTCCTTGGGCTTCACTTTTACCCACTAGAGCACGGGTTCCCAACCATTTTATTCTTCTGTGACCCTTTGGCATTTTTTTTTTATAGATTCTTGTGTGCCCCTAAAATTGGGAATGAAAAATAGTTATAATAAAATCGATATTACGATGTAATTTTATTATTCATTCTCAATGCAGATTACTTCATGTGATGCGCATGTACTGGCTGTTCCTTCAGATGCAATGTACCGCTTGAAGAGTAAAATTGTACCAATGGGGGTACATGTACCCCAGGTTGGAAACCCCTGCACTATTAACAACTATGGTATTCTATTTCCCTCGGTGTACAATTTCTTAAAATACAGTTAACTCGCATCTTTAATAAAATATTGGTGTTATTCATTTTTAATTGTGCCACAGAAGCCCATATGGGTTAAGACAGTTCCCTGATATTGATTTGTTTAAACAATTTTTATCTTCTCAGCTATAAAGGCAAACTTTTAGAAACTCAAGACGCCCCAAGAAATCAAACACAAAAAGACAGGATAATTGCAGAAAAAATCAATATTAAATTCAAAATAGAAGTTAGAAAAAAATATATCATTAAAAGAGAATAATCCCCTTTTGAAATAAATCATTTGAGAAAAACTTAAACTGACAGTTACGAAATTTGAACGACATCTTGCCTTATTCGGATGCGTGAAAAATAAAATTTAAGAATTTGTGCATAAAAAAGCTTTTATGTCAATTATGCAAATGAAGGTCCCGGAACCGATTCATCCCTTTTTCCTCAACGTCGCAAAAATCATGGTCATCGACGAAGTAAATATGTTTGAAATGAATAAAACCTACACTGTTAAAAAATTTGCCGTAAAACCGGTAAAAATCCTGGAATAGGTGTTGCCAGGCATTTACCGTTTTAAAAACGGATATATTGACGTAAAGAAGTGTTATTATGGTCACCAACCCGTAAAAGATAATAACAAAGTAGGGTAAAATTACTGTCACCTGCCTTTTCCTGAAATACGGCTGAGAACACTATATTTCTACATAGAATTTCCGATTAAAATTACGATTTTTTTTAACAGTGAAGCAAAGAAAAATATGAATATTTTTCCCACGAAACATTAACCAAATACAAATTGATGGAATTTTATTATCAATTTTACAAACCACTTACATATTGTCTTAAACACAGGCAAATATTGACCATACTATGTCTTAAAAATAGGTAAATATGGATAAATGTAATAAATTCTTTTTTTAGTAAAAAAAAAAAAAAAAAAAAAAAAAAAAAAAAAAAAAAAAAGTGGGGGGGGGGGGGGGCACTCTAGCCTCTAACTAAAAGGGTGTGATAACCACGTCTCTTACAGATGGGTGTGTTATGGAGAGTCGGGGAAAACAGAAGCATTAAGGAAGTACTGTCACTAGACTATTCTCACTTTATATGTGTGTGTTGAGTTAGGGAACACGAAAGCAGTAATAGAAAGAAAGGAACAGTCACACACTCACTCGCGGACACATTTTATTAAGCAATTTGAAATATGAAATAAAGGAACATGGAGCTTTGCCTTTATGTAAACTATATACATAAAATATATTTTTTTATATTATATATTAGGTAAAATTTTTGCATTTAAGAAATAAATACCTAAATTCCACATGTATAAGTAAAAATTTGAACTTAATGAATTAGAAAAAAGTGAAAAAATTAAATAAAGGAGCGTGGAATTTTGGGTTTATGAAAACTTTATAAAAAGGATAACTTCTTACATTATAAATTAGGTAAAAGTTTGGCAATTAGTATATAAAATACTTAAATTCCGAATGAAAGTGAAAATTTGACCTTATGAATTAGAAAAATTCGATCGAAAGTACCCAGGAAATATATTGCAAAAAAAAAATCTGAATTCCGAAAGCAAGGGAAAATTTGCACTAATAAGTTAGGAAAAAAATCGATCGTAACTAATCCTGAAATATATTGCAAACAATTTCTGTCCTTCAGCTTAACAACAAAATCTGAAGACGTCGTAACAAATATGATGTCGGAAAAAAAATTATAACATTTAATCAACAGCAATGAAATGAAAATAATAATAAAAGAATAAAATAATGGAAGACAGACCAATAAATTTTGTTTTCAATAGATTCAGCTTTTAACTTGAAAACAAATATTTTCTTGGCCTCACTAATCCAGAGGAGTTTTTTAAATCTAAAATTATAGTGAAATTTTCCAGATTTTATTTAAACATATTACAGACTGAGTTTTATTATTCCACAAAACCAATAGGAAATGTGATTACGGGACACCTCCAACGAAAAAAATTACAAGAAACACATTTATTTCCCTTATGAGAAATGGTATACAAATTTATCTATTATTACCTATAAATTATATGACCATCAGCAGCCCCAGTCAAAATATCTCATTCAACTTGAAATACAATATTACAGTTGAATACAATTAATCTTCTACATTGAAGAGAGGGATCTTCAAAAATACTATTTACTAGTATCTATATATAAAATTTTAAATCACCATAAGCCATACTTAAAAACTATCGAAATATAGATTCTTAGTCACCTTGGTAAATTGACTCAAAATCCACTATAAAAACCATAAACATCAAATTAAAAACAAACTCTTGAAAAACTTCCAACGACTGGTGTTCAGGAAAGTAAACATTGCAAGAGGAGGTTCGAAAATATTTCAAAATTCCATAAATAAATCTCTAATAAAACATGTTTGGTCAGTACAAAGGAATTGTAAAACCATTTGACACACTAGAAAACCTTAAATATCATAAAATTTTAATTATCATTGCAACAGTTATGTGAAAAAAAATCTATTAAAATCCTCCAATAGACGATGTATTTAAAGTATTAAAATCCTCCAATGGACGATTGATTTAAAATATTAAAATCTTCCCACGGACGATTGATTTAAAATATTAAAATCTTCCCATGGACGATTGATTTAAAATATTAAAATCTTCCCATGGACGATTGATTTAAAATATTAAAATCCTCCACTGGACGATTGATTTAAAATATTAAAATCCTCCACTGGACGATTGATTTAAAATATTAAAATCTTCCCATGGACGATTGATTTAAAATATTAAAATCCTCCACTGGACGATTGATTTAAAATATTAAAATCCTCCACTGGACGATTGATTTAAAATATTAAAATCCTCCACTGGACGATTGATTTAAAATATTAAAATCCTCCACTGGACGATTGATTTAAAATATTAAAATCCTCCACTGGACGATTGATTTAAAATATTAAAATCCTCCACTGGACGATTGATTTAAAATATTAAAATCCTCCACTGGACGATTGATTTAAAATATTAAAATCCTCCACTGGACGATTGATTTAAAATATTAAAATCCTCCACTGGACGATTGATTTAAAGTATTAAAATCCTCCACTGGACGATTGATTTAAAATATTAAAATCCTCCACTGGACGATTGATTTAAAATATTAAAATCCTCCACTGGACGATTGATTTAAAATATTAAAATCCTCCACTGGACGATTGATTTAAAATATTAAAATCCTCCACTGGACGATTGATTTAAAATATTAAAATCCTCCACTGGACGATTGATTTAAAATATTAAAATCCTCCACTGGACGATTGATTTAAAGTATTAAAATCCTCCACTGGACGATGGATTTTAAGTATTAAAATTCTCCCATGGACGATTGATTTAAAATATTAAAATCCTCCACTGGACGATTGATTTAAAATATTAAAATCCTCCATTGGACGATTGATTTAAAATATTAAAATCCTCCACTGGACGATTGATTTAAAATATTAAAATCCTCCACTGGACGATTGATTTAAAATATTAAAATCCTCCACTGGACGATTGATTTAAAATATTAAAATCCTCCACTG
>NC_090741.1:41117883-41147883 GCF_036898095.1 Palaemon carinicauda | reverse complement strand
GTTTGTACATCGTAGCCACAGAGACTTCAAACTTGGTCCATATATCAGTGTATGAAAATCCACACCAAATAATAAAGGTTAAGGTTAAGGTCAGAGGTAAAAAATGAAGGTCGAGCAAAAGATACTTAAATAAGATGCCACGACAGAGGTCTGCGCTCTACGGAATGCCCCTAAAATTTATTATATTTAACGACCAGATTTTCTTTTAATGGTAGAAAAAAAATCCCTTAAAGGTTAAAAAGGGAAATATGGTTTCGATGGCATCAAATCTATACTCATAAGGAAAATATTGTTTTCCTCCCAATTCATTTTGGTAATGTAACGGCCTCTATATGTTATGATTATAATGGCAGCAAGTCCAAACTTTACTGGCAACGTTCCAAAAGCTTCCATACAGATCAACCAAATCCGTTTAATCAATTAGGCTACTCAGTACACACACACACACACACACACACACACACACACACACATATATATATATATATATATATATATATATATATATATATATATAGTGTGTGTGTGTGGACTGACACACAAAAGACCATAAACTGACGCAAGTGGAAGGACATGTCTGAGGCCTTTGTTCTGCAGTGGACTAACAATGGCTGCCGATGATGATTATATTTTCATCAATATTATTATTATCATTATTACTTGCCAAGCTACAACTCTAGTTGAAAAAGCAGGATACTAAAAGCCGAGAAGCACCAACAGGGAAAATAGCTCAGTGAGGAAAGGAAAACAAGGAAATAAGTGGTAATCACCAATTAAAATTTTTCAAGAACAATAACTATATAAAAATAAATATATCATATATAAACTATAAAAACTTTAACAAAATAAGAAGAAAAAAATAACATTGAATAGTGTGCCCAAGTGTTCTCTCTCGCAAGAGAACTCTAACCCCAGACAGTGGAACACCATGGTACAGAGGCTATGGCACTACCCAAGACAAGAGAACAATGGTTTTGATTTTTGAGTGTCCTTCTCCTAGAAAAACCGCTTACCATAGCTAAAGAGTCTCTTCCACCCTTACCAAGAGGAAAGTGGCCACTGAACAATTACAGTGCAGTAGTTATCCCTTTGTGAGAAGAATTGTTTGGTAATCAGTGTTGTCAGGTGTATGAGGACAAAGGAGAATATGTAAAGAATAGGCCAGACTATTCGGTGTGTGTGTGTGTGTGTGTGTGTGTGTGTGTGTGTGTGTGTGTAGGCAAAGGGAAAATGAACAGTATCCATAGAGAAGGATCCAATGTAGTACTGCCTGGGCAGTCAAAGGACCCAATAACTCTCTAACTCTAACTCTCTCTCTCTCTCCTCTCTCTCTCTCTCTCTCTCTCTCTCTCTCTCTCTCTCTCTGTGTGTGTGTGTGTGTAGGCAAAGGGAAAATGAACAGTATCCATAGAGAAGTATCCAATGTAGTACTGCCTGGGCAGTCAAAGACCCAATAACTCTCTCTCTCTCTCTCTCTCTCTCTCTCTCTCTCTCTCTCTCTCTCTCTCTCTCTCTCTCTCTCTCTCTCTCTCTCTCTCTCAATATAAGATTTCATGGTTTCCAACACTGGATTTTACTTAATGTAAATGAATAAGAAGTTTTAGTAAACAAAAAATAATCTCTCTCTCTCTCTCTCTCTCTCTCTCTCTCTCTCTCTCTCTCTCTCTCTCTCTCTCTCTCTCTCTCAATATAAGAGTTCATGGTTTCCAACACTGGATCTTATTTAATGTAAATGAATAATAAGTTTTAGCAAACAAAAAATAATCTCTCTCTCTCTCTCACTCTCTCTCTCTCTCTCTCTCTCTCTCTCTCTCTCTCTATATATATATATATATATATATATATATATATATATATATATATATGAGTTCATGGTTTCCAACACTGGATTTTATTTAATGTAAATGAATAAGAAGTTTCAGTAATCAAAAAAATAATCTCTCTCTCTCTCTCTCTCTCTCTCTCTCTCTCTCTCTCTCTCTCTCTCTCTCTCTCTCTCCTTCTCTCTCTCAATATAAGAGTTCTTGGTTTTCAACACTGGATTTTATTTAATGTAAATGAATAAGAAGTTTTAGTAAACAAAAAATTCTCTCTCTCTCTCTCTCTCTCTCTCTCTCTCTCTCTCTCTCTCTCTCTCTCTCTCTCTCTCTCTCTCTCTCTCAATATAAGATTTCATGGTTTCCAACACTGGATTTTATTTAATGTAAATGAATAAGAAGTTTTAGTGCACAAAAAATAATCTCTCTCTCTCTCTCTCTCTCTCTCTCTCTCTCTCTCTCTCTCTCTCTCTCTCTCAATATAAGAGTTCATGGTTTCCAACACTGGATTTTATTTAATGTAAATGAACAAGAAGTTTTAGTAAACAAAAAATAATTCTCTCTCTCTCTCTCTCTCTCTCTCTCTCTCTCTCTCTCTCTCTCTCTCTCTCTCTCTCTCAGATGCGATTCCTTTCCCCAGTAGAGTAGCTGATCCTCTTACACCGGAGACAATACAGGGCATCCAATCCTCTTACAACTGGAAAGGGAAAGAAAAGGGGAATTCTGTACTGCTGACATTAATATTTCTTCTTCTTCTTCTTCTTCTTCTTCTTCTTCTTCTTCTTCTTCTTCTAGAGAGAGAGAGAGAGAGAGAGAGAGAGAGAGAGAGAGAGAGAGAGAGAGAGAGCATATATGTAAATACAGTGCTTATAGTTCCGTTTAATTTATTATTTTTTTTATTATTACTACTACTACTACTACTACTACTACTACTATTATTATTATTATTATTATTATTATTATTATTATTATTATTATTATTGTTATTATTATTATATTACTGCTATTAGTATTATTATCAATATCATTATAATCGTTATTATTATCATTATCATGATCATGATTATCATTACCTTTATTATTATTATTATTATTATCAATACCTCCCCAAACGAAGTTAGGAGGAGGTTATGTTATACTCCTTGTTTGTGTGTGTTATTGTGTGTTTGTGAACAGCTTCCTGGTCACAATTCTAATCGTTAAGTAATGAAACTTGCAGACAGTAACTGTTATGTGAAAAGTTGTAAATAATTAAATTTTGGAAAGTCAAAGTCATAGTCAAGCAAAATGTCCATTTCATGCAATCCGCCATAAGTTTGGAAATCGTTGTCACAGAGACTTTAAACTTGGTTCATATTTGATTATATGCAAATTCACGCCAATTATTACATGTTAACGTCGAAGGTCAAGGTCAAGGCCGTGCAAAATGTCGATAAATAAGCTGCCGCGGCGGAGGTCTCTACTCTACTGAGTGCCTCTCTAATTATTATTATTATTATTATTATTATTATTATTATTATTATTATTATTATTACTCTAAACATTGATGACGAATAAGTCTAACAAATCATTAATTTGGAAATCAATCCTACATAACATAGAATTATTCTCTGCTAAAAAAATACAAAGAAAAATAATTTGACTACACAAAAGGACATCGCACATAATTATAGACATAACAACCATATCAACCCATCATTATATATATTATATATATATATATATACATAGATACATACATATATATATATATATATATATATATACACACATATAACATATACATACAGTATATACAGGTATAGATATAAACAGCAACTCGTATAATAACAAGCAGTGCAATGCCATTGTAATCGCTCCCCGTCTTCCCTCTCGGAGCGGAAAGGTATTATTTAATCAGCTCAAAATATAGAGATGGGGAGGAGGAGGAGGAGGAGGAGGAGGAGGTCTCTGCTCCACTCAGACTATTGTGATCTTCCTCTGGAAGGGAGGAGAGACAGGGAAGAGAGAAAAGGGAAATTCGCTTATTCACGGTTTCATCCTTTACAATTACATCCCGCCCTAAGTCTCTCTCTCTCTCTCTCTCTCTCTCTTTCCTCTCTCTCTCTCTCTCTCTCTCTCTCTCTCTCTCTCAACTGAGCACACAATACAATAGGATGTTATTCTGAACAATTATTACATATATGGCTGATTATCTCTCTCTCTCTCTCTCTCTCTCTCTCTCTCTCTCTCAATCCAGCACACAATACAAAGGATGTTATTCTGAACAATTATTACATATATGGCTGATTATTATTCTCTCTCTCTCTCTCTCTCTCTCTCTCTCTCTCTCTCAATACAGCACACAATACAAGGATGTTATTCTGAACAATTATTACATATATGGCTGATTATTATTCTCTCTCTCTCTCTCTCTCCTCTCTCTCTCTCTCTCTCTCTCAACCCAGCACACAATACAAAGGATATTATTCTGAACAATTATTACACATATGGCTGATTATCTCTCTCTCCCTCTCTCTCCTCTCTCTCTCTCTCCTCTCTCTCTCTCTCTCTCTCTCTCTCTCAATGAAGCACACAATACAAAGGATGTTATTCTGAACAATTATTACATATATGGCTGGTTATCTCTCTCTCTCTCTCTCTCTCTCTCTCTCTCTCTCTCTCTCTCTCATAATAGCTTAATAAGCAACTTTGGAATTGTATATGCGACTTATTTTTTCCTTCTGACTGTATGTCTGTCTGTATGTATGCCTGTCTCAGTCATCTAATCAAAGTTTTTCAAAGTAAATAATCAGGGAGGGATAACTTTGATTTAATTGGGTACTTCAAACACTAGCAAACAGGTCGACATGCAAGAGCCTGGGGTTCGAAAGTTTACCTAAATATACAGCGCTTAGTTCGAAAATACAAATAAATACAATTCTTAGTTTATCAGTTCAATCGACAACCGTTGAACTATACATATTACCTGGTCGTATGTTGTTTTGTGAGTAAACACACTTGTTCAGTTATTTTTACCCTCTTGAATATACTGTAGATATTTTCAAAAGATTGGTTTAATTGTCCTTTGTTAAAGTATTAAATTGTTAGCCAACTAAATACTAAGTGCCCCCCCCCCCCTCAAGTATCAGTTAACGACTGCTATACTATCCCAAGTCATTATGCAGTGCTCTACCGGAGCTTTCCCTAGGCCTAGTTCTCTTTTACAATAATGAGTAGTATTTTATGGCAACTAATATTTTGTGGCAACTAATAAATTTCATATCTATTCCAAAACGATTTTCTTATCTCGCCAATAGCAATTTCTCGAGTAGAAAGTGAACAGTTTCAAAATGAGTTGGTTAAAGGTGTCTGATTTCAGTTCCAGTTTCATCAAAACAGATACTCACCAGAACGTCAGTCAGGCAAGCTCAATGTCCCACTACAGTGCCCAACCACAGCAGTGGCCTCCCTAGTAAACCGCTTAAACTCACAGTCCTGGGCTGGAATCTATCTGCTGCCATGCGAATGCCAGGCGAACGCGTTACCACTGTACTAGCCAGGAGGCCAATGTAGCTTACTTCTAAGCGTAGACTGAAACGTGACGATCATCGAGGCTCAAAAGACCTTGGAGTCAACATTTGTGATGACCTAACTAGGTCAAATATTCGACATACTGATGAAAAACTATTATAATAATAATTAATACCTCCGTCATGAAACTGAAGCAACGAAACAAAATATTTTGAGAGCTATGAAAGAAAATAGCCGGATAATGATCAAACTAAGTTGCTTGAAAAATGATTAAACAACGTAAATTTTACTTTGAAAGGATTAAACAAAATAGCCTGAAGTCGATGAAAACAAATAGCCTTAAGAATGAGGCTAAATAGCTGAAAGTGACTGGAATAAATAGCGAGCTATGTAATACGAGTATAGATACGAAATCAAGATGGCTTAGTCACTCATGCACCAGAATATCCATAAGAAACAGAAACCTGGGGTCAGGGAGGCCGCTCAGCACCCAATGAGCAAATGAGGAAATACACCTCTTCTGTAGTGTGAAGTAAAAGGTAAATGGCAGGAAAACAACAGAAGATAAAAAGGACCTGAGCTACAGCTGAAGGCTAAAAAGTAAGTGCAGTAGAGATAAAAAAAATTATGCAATAGCCTACTAGAAACCGGTATTTGGCAAACTCGAGCACTACATTAAAGGTTTAAAGGTCGCTCATGAATGGCAGAGGCAAGGGACAGTGACATTGCCCTGGCAACCAGGACAATGCCCTAGAGACTGACCATATATTATATGATCAGCGCCCAAGCCTCCTCTCCACCCAAGCTAGGACCAGGGAGGGCCAGGCAGTGGCTGCTGATGACTCGGCAGATAGACCTATAGGCTCCCCCAAACCCCCCAACCTTAGCTCACAAGGATGGTAAGGTTGCAGACACTAATGGCACTAACGAGTCTGAGCGGGACTCGAACCCCCGACTGGCAAACACCAGGCAGAGACGTTCCCAATCAGGCCACAGCAACCTTGCTGTGGTGCCGATGCGGTAACGTCCCTGACTGGTAATCGCCAGACTGGGGTTCGATTCCCGCTCAGACTCGTCAGTTTCTTTGATCGCTGCAATCTTACCATCATTGTGAGCTAAGGATAGGGGGTTTTGGGGGAGCCTATAGGTCTATCTACTGAGTCATCAGCAGCCATTGCCAGGCCCTCCTTAGTCCTAGCTTAGGTGGAGTGGGGGCTTGGGCGATGATCATATGTAAATATGTTCGGTCTCTAGGGCTTTGTCCTGCTTGATAGGGCAATGTCTGTGTCCCTTATCTCTGACATTTATGAGCGACCTTTAAAACATTTAAAACAAGAACTTCGGGTTTGCCTGAATTACGTCTCTGTATTAGATATTTTCTTACAGGGACTCATATACATCTCAATTATAAATTGACAAAATAGTGAATTTTTTGCTTAAATGCAATAATGAAAATCTCCAACTGATTTAATACATTTGAGAACAAATCCCTCGGAAGAATATTGAGAGTTAAATGTCAGGACAACATTAAAAATGAAACTATAAGAGATTACTGAGTGCCATATGTGGCTGAGGTCATGGTGAAGGGTAGATGGAGATGGTTTGGACATGCTCTTCGCACTCCCCAGAGAGCTTAATTCACCCAAATTTCAACTGGGCTTCACAGGGCACTAGGAGAGTTATAGACCCAGGCCTACATGGCTGAGAACTATGATGAATGGAGAAGTATTGAATTAAAAGTTCAAGTTAGAGACGACTGGCGAAATCTAACCAAGGCCCTTTGTGTCAATAGACGTAGGATATTATTATTATTATTATTATTATTATTATTATTATTATTATTATTATTATTATTATTATTACTTGGTATGCTACAACCCTAGTCGGAAAAGCAGGATACTATAAGCCCAGGGGCCCCAACAGGGAAAATAGCCCAGTGAGGAAAGGAAACAAGGAATAATAAAAAAAATTTTGAACAGTAACATTAAAATGAACATTTCCTATATAAACTATAAAAACTTTTAACAAAACAAGAGGAAGAGAAATTAGATAGAATAGTGTGCCAGAGTGTACCCTCCAGCAAAAATGACAAAGATGACAAATGTATAAAGAAAAAGTAAAAATAAATAAGACACTGGATATGTAGAACATACACAATAAAATATTTTCTCTTTTGTAAACTTACCCCATCAAAAAAAAAAAAAAAAACCTTTAAAAGAATAAAAAGTTGTTACTTGGTGATGTTTCACCCTTTTTACCTTTACTTTTTTTTATTACCTTTTCATCAGTTTCTTTTTTGGAATGGACAAGACATATCGATAGTTCCGTCAATCATTGATTTGATCAAGAGTTTGTTATCTACCATCTTATTACGCAAAACGTGTTTAAAGGCCGTTCATGAATGGCAGAGGCAAGGGATGGTGAGATTGCCCTAGCAAGCAGGACGATGCCCTAGAATGACCATATGATCAGCGCCCAAGCTCCCTCTCCACCCAAGTTAGGATCAAAGAGGGTCAGGCAATGGCTGTTGATGACTAACCAGGTAGAATTATAGGCTCTCCAAAGCCCTCATCCTTAGCTCACAAATATGGGGAGGTTGCAGCGACCAAAGGAACTAACGATTTTGAGCGGGACAATCAGGCAATCACCAGGCAAGGATGTTACCAACAGGTCACCAGAACCGTGTGTGTATCTTTGTGTGTGTGTGTGTGTGTGCGTGAATAATTTCTCAAAAATCAACTGAAAGTAGGACGGTTGAGATTGAAAAGATGTAATTTCTGAAACTTGCAACAGGCCTAAGGTGCAAGGTTATGATAACGTGATATAGCTATGTTATTACACATTATCAAATTGATTGATTGTAAATCCATCTATTAAAAAACAAAAAAAAAAATAAAAAAAAAAAACTTCAATTTTCAACTTCTGTTCTCCATAAGTCTGCAAAAGGTTTTTTCCCCCCCAGAATTCCCCCAAGAAAGAACTGATGATTCCCATAAGAAAAGCTTACATACATTATTATTATTAATGTTGGGGAGAGGGGGGATTTTCATCTCAATTTCCCTAGTGTGTTATCTGCTTATATCAAAAGATTCCTTTCATCCGTAATTTTTCCCCTAGAGTTGTTGGAAATTTAGGTTTTTCTTCTAAAACCATGGACGTTTCAACAAAATATATTAATTTTGTTTAGTTTCTCAAAATAACAAGAGCTTGAAAAATCCTAGAGCGTGATAGGAATAACTTTAGTTCCAACCTATAATATTTATGGTAAATATAGATAACATTTTCTTTCCAAAATTTGGCAGTTTTATTCGAAGAATTATCTAGATGTTCCTAATATTTTACAACGATTTCTCCCGTTCACCAAACGAAAATATAGACAAAAAGGAAAACTAGACAAAAGTAAAGAAAAAAACTTTTTATAGGAAGGATCAACTTCGTTTTGACATTTTTTTTCAAATATCAACTAGCTTTTTTCCTAGAAAAAATGCTGGACTTTTTTAAATAAAACAGAAAATCTTTTATTTTTCTTATTTTCGTTTTGCTATTGTTATCTAAAGTTAAATTTTGGAGGTTTGAAAGGGTTCATCTAATGATGAATTCCTTTGAATATGATAAACATATCCTATTGCAAATATAAACACACAAACAACAAACAAATTTTAGCAAAATCGAATTATAAGTTATTTAAAAAAAAAAATGCGGTCACTTAACAAAAGGTGTTAAATCAAACAATTTATATCCATAAAGCAAAAAATTAAAACAATATCTCATAACAAAAAGAAAAATAATAACTCTAAACAAAAGTTGACAAAATTTATTTTTATAGCGTCCTAAAATCTCATTTATGAATCGCGTATTGCAATCATCATCTTTTTTTTACTTTTTACATTCATTTCACATTTCCACAAACCTGGAATGGCACAAGACCGAACTTAAGGGACCTGGAAATCCTGGAATATACCCAGAGTAAAACGTGAATCGACCAATCAAAAGTCACGGAGGATCCCAGCCAATTCCATTACCTGGAACTACCCTCTTTGCTATTCCAGAATCAAAGAAGGAACTTCTTTTTTTTACTTTTGACATTATTTTAAAATTTCCACAAACCTGGAATGACACAAGACTGAACTTCAGGGACCTGGAAATCCTGGAATAGACCACCCCCTCCAAAAAAAATACAACTTGAATCGACCAATCAAAAGTCACGGAGGATCCAAGCCAAATCCATTACCTGGAACTACACTATTTATTATTCCAGAATCAAAGAAAGAACTTCTTTTTTACTTTTTACATTCTTTTCACATTTCCACAAACCTGGAACGGCACAAGACAGAACTTCAGGGACCTGGAAATCCTGGAATATACCCAGAGTAAAACGTGAATCGACCAATCAGAAGTCACGGAGGACCCAAGCCAATTCCATTACCTGGAACTACCCTCTTTGCTATTCCAGAATCAAAGAAGGAACTTCTTTTTTACTTCTTACATTCTTTTAATATTTCCACAAACCTGGAATGACACAAGACTGAACTTCAGGGACCTGGAAATCCTGGAATAGACCCCCCCCCCAAAAAAAAAAAATACAACTTGAATCGAACAATCAAAAGTCACGAAGGATCCAAGCCAAATCCATTACCTGGAACTACACTATTTATTATTCCAGAATCAAAGAAAGAACTTCTTTTTTACATTCTTTTAATATTTCCACAAACCTGGAATGACACAAGATTGAACTTCAGGGACCTGGAAATCCTGGAATAAACACCCCCCCCCCAAAAAAAATACAACTTGAATCGACCAATCAAAAGTCACGGAGGATCCAAGCCAAATACATTACCTGGAACTACACTATTTATTATTCCAGAATCAAAAGGAACTTCTTTTTTACTTTTTACATTCTTTTAATATTTCCACAAACTTGGAATGACACAAGACTGAACTACAGGGACCTAGAAATCCTGGAATAGACCCCCCCCCCCCCAAAAAAAAAAAATACAACTTGAATCGACCAATCAAAAGTCACGGAGGATCCAAGCCAAATCCATTACCTGGAACTACACTATTTATTATTCCAGAATCAAAGAATTAACTTCAGTAATCTTTACGAGCAAATGACTCTGGAATATCAAAAGAGTGTGGTTCCAGACATCTGGTATATATGAAGGAATTACGTAAATAGGATAAACTAATTAAGCAACTCCTGAAACTTTACTCGATGATTATTCTTTTATTGATCATGACTTAATTCAAACACTCCAAATTTATATATGAGAGAAGACTACATTTCATGTGCACATTCCATCTAAAAAAGAAAAAAAAAAAAACTAGAAAAGGCGCTTAAATATGAACCCAGCCTTCTAGTTTACATCAGTTTCCTAAATCAACTTTTCAAAGCCAGAATATAAATTGAGAAACTTTTAAATTCTCCGGAAAACACAAAAGAGGTTTATATATACAAACAGAACTTCTACTTACATCTCTTCTTTTAATTCAATCTTCTAAAAATCATGACTGAGAAGTATTAATACCAGTGACTACAAACCACATGGAACCGAACCGAAAAAAAAAACACATTTGGCAATCGTTTGAAAACGAGCGTTCTTGAAACCATTCGCATCAGCGAAAGCTACAATCGAAGGATTTAAAAATCAAACTGTTGCTTGCACGTCGCTTATTGAAAGAGCATAAGAAGCTTAACAGCTTTTGCAAAAATCCTGCAGTGAGTAGAAGAAGCCCTTTTAGGAAAACAAGTGAAATATGGACAAAAGCCTTAAAGCATGGCCAGGATTACTCTTGACCTTTCCTTAAAACATGGCCAGGATTATTCTTGACCTTTCGTAAACAATGGTGCGTGTATACCAGGTGGTCAGTAGTGGAAAAGGCTTGTGCGTGTTATGATCTTATGTCCAAATTATTTACCCATGTTCATAGATAGGCAATAGAATTATTATAATTATTCTTGCTCTTTCATTTACTTATCCATTTAGTTTATTCCTATATCAACTTATACCCTTTACCACACCAGAGTTTGTTCCATCTTTTCCTTATCAGGTTTAAACAATCTCTCGCATTTCACTCAATCAGCTCAAAGATTAACTATACTCTTTTCAACTTATTAAGATCGATAGGGTGGGGTCAGGTAGAAAATACATAGTTGCCAAATCTATGGGTGAGGCTCTTTAAATCCTTCCCGTAGAGATAATCCTTCTTGGCAAGATTTGGTCAAGACTTTGTGACTCACGAAAAATTATTTGCTTCTTAAGTACATTCGTTTACTTATTTCTTTATTTTCATTCCCGATTCTATTTACTCCTTCCTATCTATGTATGATTTACATATATTAATGGTTAAAGTAAATGCTGCAGTATAGGATACTGGTATTACAAGTATTTGTCACATCTTTTAATGCACTTGCTAATTTTAGAAGGAAAACTAAAAAAATATTCATTTACTTTTCATCAATACATAAATTATTAACTTTCTTCAAAGCATACTCACACCACATTAAACGTTGATATATCATTTAGTTTATAAAATATCAAAACCATTTATAAGTAAACCATGCTTATAATATAACACATATCTCTTGAACAAAGAACACCGGTTTCATAAAGACGTCGTCATGGGTTGCCCATTGTTATCACAGCCTTTAAGAACAATGACTGCAACCTTTTGAATCCCAGAACAAATCTTAGGACCCTAACACTCAGATCTGGCAGCGCCGGGCAAAAAAATATGCCACATCTACATTTTCAGTAATGAAATTCGGTTTTTAACAAATAATAGATGAAATAACATATAATTAAATCACCTGTTATAAACAGAACATAATATTTAAACCTACTTCAATAGACCTCTTGGCGTTAATATAATTACCATAACAAAGAATTGGCACAGTATGACATCTGTACAGCCACACCACAGCGATTTTACAAAGTTTGAGAGTAGAGTGAAATATTTTTATGTACAGTAGTTAAATATAAGGACTATTCATATTCTTTTCTTTACTCTCTTTGATATACGTAAATCCTATTGTTTCTTATTATATGGTATTTTCCTTTCAAGAGTTGACCAATCACAAGATGGTAGTGGTCAGAGCAAGAGAGGTTGGATGCTAAGAAACTCCACTTGTGGTTTTGATAACTACCAAGATGAAAAATATTTCTTTATTACTGATACTGTAACAATTGTAAAGGAAAACTTATGGTTTTTAATTATAGTATGAAGTGTCTTCTCTCTCGGGTCAGTACGAACATATTCACTCAAGGTATATTTGTGAAAAATTAACGAACGCTCACCTCGAGTGCAAGAGGTCTGAAGTCAGATCCCGAGGTGGAATGATTAAGCCATAATCTCTTCAACACTTGTATTCTAAAGTCTAAAGTCTAAACAACTTGTGAAGTGAGTGTATATATATATATATAAATGTATGTATGTATACATACATATATATAAACACACACATATATATATACATATAAACATATATATATATATATATATATATATATATATATATATAAAATATATACATATATATATACATAAATATATATATATATATATATATATATATATATATATATAAATATATACATATATATACATATATACTGTATATATATACACACATATATATATATATATATATATATATATATATATATATATATGTGTATGTGTGTTTAAATACATGTATATAAATAACCTGTGTGTGATTGTATTTGAGAACCCTCGTCTTTTAGTTTCTTATATTGGCAAACGTTAGTTCATAATTCTAAATGATACAAAATTTCAAACAACCAATGAATTAAAAGAAACAACAAGGTAAATATTTTTTTTTTCAATAAAATCGGACCTAGAAAAGCATATCTTTTTGAGTTCTCGGTTTCGATAGAGAAAAATAAATGGATCAAAAAAAAAAAACTTACTGTCAGCTGTGACATTACAGGACAGCTCTGTTAAAACCCTACCTATTGGATTTTTAATTTTGAGGAGAGATATATTTAGCTCTTAATCTAAGTCCGATAGGACTGGATTCCCGCAGTATCCAAAATGTAGTCACATATTTTATTTCAAAAAAAAAAAAAAAAAAAAAAAAAAAAAATCCACACGGTAATGAAACTGATCTAAATTTCACTGTTCAGTAATCTTAGTAATGGGAATTTTGGGGAACCTTAATCTGGACGTCGGTGAAAAAAAATTACAGTAAATTTTTGTTGATGAAAATGTCGGGAAATAAATCAGTCTGTCATTAGTAAAGGCCAGAGGCCTTCGTACCTAGGAAACCTTGATGACAAATCGGGGAATATTTGTTGGAAAATAAATCCAAAAACCTTGACGACAAATCGGGGATATTCGTTGGAAACTAAACCCCAAAACCTTGACGACAAACCGGGGGAACATTCGTTGGAAAATTAATCCAAAAACCTTGACAAACCGGGGAATATTCGCTAGAAAATTAATATAAAATCTTGACAACAAACCGGGGAATACTAGTTGGGAAATTAATCCAAAAACCGTGACAACAAACCGGGGGATATTGTTAGAAAATGAACCCAAAAACCTTGACGACAAATCGGGGAATATTCGTTGGAAAATTAATCCAAAAACCTTGACGACAAATCGGGGATATTCGTGGGCATATGAATCCAAAAACCCTGACGACAAACCGGGGATATTCGTTAGAAAATTATTCTAAAATCTTGACGACAAACCGTTAGATATTCGTTGGAAAATGAATCCAAAAATCTTAACGACAAACCGTTGAATATTCGTTGGAAAATGAATCCAAAAATCTGACGACAAACCGGGAAATATTCGTTAGAATATAAATCTAAAATCTTGACGACAAACCAGGGAATATTCGTTGGATAATGAACCCAAAAAACCTTGACGACAAACTGGGGAATATTTGCTAGAAAATGAATCTAAAATCTTGACGACAAACCGGGGAATATTAGTTGGGAAATTAATCCAAAAACCATGACAACAAACCAGGGGATATTCGTTGGAAAATGATTCCAAAAACCTTGGCGACAAACCGGGGAATATTCGTTGGAAAATGAATCCTAAAACCTTGACAACAAACCGGGGGATATTGTTAGAAAATGAACCCAAAAACCTTGACGACAAACCGGAGAATATTCGTTGGAAAATAAATCCAAAAAACTTGACACCAAACCGGGGGATATTCGTTGGAAAATTAATCCAAAAACCTTGACAACAAACCGGGGAACATTCGTTAGAAAATGAATCCTAAAATCTTGACGACAAACTGGGGGATATTGTGAGAAAATGAACCCAAAAATCTCGACGACAAACCGGGGAATATTCGTTGGAAAATTAATCCAAAAACCTTGACGACAAACCGGGGAAACATTCGTTGGAAAATGAATCCTAAAACCTTGACGACAAACCGGGGGATATTGTTAGAAAATGAACCCAAAAATCTCGACGACAACCCGGGGAATATTCGTTGGGAAATTAATCCAAAAACCTTGACAACAAACCGGGGGATATTGTTAGAAAATGAACCCAAAACCTCGACGACAAACCCGGGAACATTCGTTGGAAAATGAATCCTAAAACCTTGACGACAAACCGGGGGATATTGTTAGAAAATGAACTTAAAAACCTTGACGACAAACCAGGGAATATTCGTTGGAAAATAAACTCACAAAACTTGATGACATACCGGGGAATATTCGTTGGAAAATGAATCCAAAAACCTTGACGACAAACCCAGGGATATTGTTGGAAAATGAACCCAAAAACCTTGACGACAAACCGGGAAATATTCGTTGGAAAATCAATCCAAAAATCTTGACGACAAACCGGGGAACATTCGTTGTAAAATTAATCCAAAAACCTTGAAGAGAAACTGGGGCATATTCGTTGGAAAATTAATCTAAAATCTTGACGACAAACCGAAATTATTCATTGGAAAACAAATCCAAATTCAACGAATCTAACGTTGAATTTTTAATAACGTAAACGTCAGTCAGGAAATTAGTGCTTCACTAACAAGGCTCTAGGTTTTGATGCTAATAAAACTTATCCTAAAACGAAATGTTTTCGAAAATAATCAGCCTCGATAAAATTCAGTAATTACAGAGTTTTCTAATTTCAGATTGGTTTCGTCTTTTTCAGTGTAATTCTATTTTCTAAAAAAAAAATATTCATCGAAGTCTATTTCCCCAGAGATTCATAATTGTTTTAACAAGCGAAAGTATAATTTAACAGCAATAATTACTCTAACTCTTTACTGGTTTTAAGAGTAACCAAGTTGGTTGGCTTTGAAATATCCTCTCTTATATAATAAAAGCAGGCTATATATATAAACATATTTATCCACTCACGCTGAGTGGCCGGGGGGATAGTGAAAAGCCATATTATTATTACTAGCTAAACTACAACCCTAGTAGGAAAAAGATGATGCTATAAGCCCAAGGGCACCAACTGGGAAAAATAGCCCAGTGAGGAAATTAAACACGGAAATAAATAAACTACAAGAGAAGTAAAAACAATCAAAATAAAATATTTTAAGACCATTAACCACATTAAATTTATCATAAGTGTACCCTCAAGCAAGAGAACTCTAAACCAGGATAATGAAAGACCATGGTACATAGGTTATGACATTGCTAAGGACTATATAACAAAGGTTTGAGTTTGGAGAGTTCTTCTCTTAGAAGAGCTGTTTACCATAGCTAAAGAGTCTTTTCTATCCTTACCATGAGGAAAATAGCAACTGAACAATTACACTGCATTAGTTAACCCATGGTGAGAGGGAGTACCAATAGAGGTATACTCGGAAACCACAATCTCCAAATTGCCGAACAAGTGGGTTGTAGTTAAGAAAGGGGGAGGGTGGGGAGGGATGAATCAGTGCGCGCTCGCGTCCGAGTGTGCAAATTATCTTTTATGCATTTTTGATGGGTCGCGTACACTAGTATACCGAATAATGAACCAAAACTTCCATTTTCATGATAAATATTAATAGCTAAGTCCCAATGACAGGAAAGAACCACGAATTACAAACTATAATACAAATCTTATAAATTACATATACTATCAACGTTCAGTATATTCGACACCAAAATGACCTCCTGGCTAGTACACTGGTAACGTATTCGCCTAGCATTCGCATGGTAGCAGATCGATCCCACCCCAGACCGTGAGTTTAAGATGTTTACTGGGGAGGCCACTGCTGTGGTTAGGCACCACAGTGGAGGAATGGGCTTGTCTGGCTGACGTTCTGGTGAGCATCTATTCTGATAAAACAAACTGAAATCAGACACCATTGTTGTGGTGGCCAGGAGGTAGCATCCTTGCTTGGTGATTGCCAGACTGGGGTTCGAGTCTCGCTCAAAACTCGTTAGTTACTTGATCACTACTACCTCACCATCCTTCTGAGCTAAGGATGGGGGGTTTAGGGAGAGCCTATAGGTCTATCTGATGAGTCATCAGCAGCCATTGCCTTGCCCTCCCTAATCCTAGCTTGGGTGGAGAGGGAGCTTGGGCGGTGATCATATTTAATATGGTCAGTCTCTGGTCTAGAGCACTGTCCTGCTAGATAGGGCAATGTCACTGTCCCTTGCATCTGCTATTCATGAGCGGAATTTAAACCTTTAAACACGAAACAGTTACAAGTTGATCCTCCATAACGAAAGGACCTTTGATCTTGCTTAACCGCGTGCAATATTTCAAGAAAATCTCACCAGAAGCCAATTCCCAAAAGTTGCATTGGACCAGAATGGATCAAAGCATTGCAACACACCACAGTCCTTACCAGTGGCCCATTTCTCTTTGGCTGCAAATGGCATTTCCCATTCATCAAAACTTTATTCATTCGTCTCTTTCGACCCTTTTCGAAATTATGAATAAATAGTCACCGGCTTCGACTCTTCCTGGCTCTTCTCTGAATGAATAAATGAATAAAGGATGCACCCAGAGAATCCTATAGCAGAGGAAGGATACTTGGTATTCAAGTTTCCTGACGCAGCGCACACCCGTTGCGGTCCCTCTTTCAAAAATGGAGATCAACAACATTTGGCTGAAATTCCAGGCATAGATCCTGATGCTACTGTGACCATTTGTATTTGAACAATTCTTTCCTACAGTTACCAACTTCCTTCACAGGGGGTGGCGAGAGATAAATATAAAATAAGGGATACAACAGGATTTATATATAATATCTAACTGCTAAAACATTAACTGCATTTGTAATACATTCTTACTGGACACACACACACACACACACATATATATATATATATATATATATATATATATATATATATCTTTTTATTTCATGCGTCTTGACGAAATAACGTATTAGAAATATATATATACTGTGTATATATATATATATATATATATATATATATATATATATATATATATATATATATATATCCATAAAAATATCTAGAAATAATACACAAAATATCTCAAAAAAGAATAGAGAATTTCAATAGCTTAAAAAATAGCATTTTCTTTTTCAGAACACTCCTGCATAGGAAAAACATTTAGAAATTCACACAGTCATAAAACCCATAATCGCTTAAAAATATACAATATCTTAAAAGAAAAAAAAATACTAAAATATAATCGTTAGAAAACACAAGAATAATTGTTTTTTTTTAATGTCTAATTAAAAAAAATATAAAGCACCAAAAGAAAAACAGGACATTTTAACATAAACAAAATGATATTAAACTTCCCACATAAAAAAAAAGTGATATTTCAAAACTTTTGAGAAACTCCGAACGAGCTGTTACCTAAATTGGAATTTGGAATGTATATTGTATTTCGGTTTTCAATAAAACTCCATATTGGTCTGTATATCCAACAAAGGCGACTGCGGGCACATATATATAGGGCGTTATATTTAAACAAATTGTAGCTGCTGAAAAAAAAATGCCGTTGCATGCAAGAGCAAGACCATGCACCATTTGCAATGCCTGCAGGGCAAGTTCTCACACCCCAAAAAATTTAATATTTCTGTTTATGAATACACACTCATATATACACACACAGACACACACAAACACACACACGCTCTTCGCACTCCCAAAAGGAGATTAGTTCACCAAACGTTCAGCTGGGCTCCACAAGGCACTAGAATAGTTAGAAGACCCAGGCCTACATGGATGAGGACTATGAAGCGCGCAGTAGTAGATGATGAATGGAGAAGTATTGAATTAAAAGCTCAAGATAGAGACGGCTGGCGAAATCTAACCGAGCCCTTGTGCGTCAATAGGAGGAGGAGGAGGAGGAGGAGGAGGAGGAGGAGATGATGATGAGATATATATATATATATATATATATATATATATATATATATATATATATATATATATATATATATATATATATATATATATATATTGCAAATGAGGGAGAAACTGAGGTGGTTTGTGGAATTAGACGATGTTAACTCTCAGGTTTACAGATATTTTTGGGATGAGAATTGAACCCTATGTACGATATATATATTTATATATATATTATATATATATATATATATATTTATATATATATATATTTATATATATATATATATATATATTTATATATATATTTATATTTATATATATATTTATATATATATATATATATATATATATATATATATATATATATTTATATATATATATATATATATATTTATATATATATATATATATATATATATATATATATATATATATATATCACCCAAAGCTTAAAAGACATAACCTTGAAAAGTGAATAAAAACCAATTAAATTGCTTTTATTAATCATTAAGTTTAAACTAACCCATGCTTAAAAGAACGGACTTGTGGTTTAGGGTCTATATAACCCAGTGCTGAGGCCCGTGAGGCTATTCAGAGCGCAAGTTGTGATTGGGGGTGGGGGGGTGGGGGGTCCTGTAGTTACACTATGAAGTGTAAATCTAATGTCGTTAAGAAAGCAAATAAAAGAACAAAGTATCAAAATAAAACAAAAATAGACAAAAATAAATAAACAAGCGCCAGAAAAGGAATAATCATGAAAACACAAGTTCCTCGGAGGCTGGCAAGAGAACTCACCTCCTTGAAGTCCACAGGGCATGATGTTGGCACTTTTCCTTCCAATCCTTCTAATCCTAATTCCCGCCCCCCCCCCCCCTCCCCTCCCCCACCTATCCTATCCCCCTAAACTGTAGCTGTAGAAGGATATAAAGCAAGTGATACCAAGGGCTGGAGCAACCCTGTAGTCGTCGGCACTTCCTACTCTCTTCCCACCACCTCTACAGGATCAAGGCTTAATTAAGACTATAGTCCATTTCTTTTAGCGAGGCATATTTGCACCGACTCGCAGCGGTGCCCTTTTAGCTCGGAAAAGTTTCCTGATCGCTGATTGGTTGGACATGATAATTCGAACCAATCAGCGATCAGGGAACTTTTCCGAGCTAAAAGGGCACCGTTGCGAGTCGGTGCAATTATACCTCGCTAAAAGAAATGGACTATAGTGGGGCACTCAGCAGAGCGCAGACCTTCGCCACGGCAGCTTATTTCTCGACCTTTTGCTCGACCTTGATCATTGACCTATGATCTTGACTTGTATCAATTGGCGTGGATTTTATAACACTCAAATATGATTACGTGAATAGTACATATTTTCCTTACCTGTGACTATGATCTTTAAACCTTGACCTTCTAAAATACAATAATTTCCAGCTTTTTACATAACAGTTAATCCAAGCAAGTTTCATTACTCTACGATTAAAATTGTGACCAGGAAGCTGTTCACAAACACACACACACACATAAATTACAAACACACAATCAGGAGCGAAAACATAACTTTCCAACCTCTTTGGTGGACGTAAAAAACTATTTATAGCATCAAATGCTTTGAAGATTCTCCACGACCTTCTTACAAAATATTCTAAAATTCACTGTTTGAAACGGCGAATAAAAAAAAATGAAAATCTATTTGTCAAGAATTAAAAGAAATCAGTTTTTCATTTCAGTTGCTAAAGTTTTGAGGATGTCTTACTGGTCCGTGTTTGGAATAGAGCGTTCTTAATTTCCGTATTCGCAAGTTGCCCTTCACCTAAATCGTGTCATGTCAAAAGAATGACTCCCTGAAACATTCTAGGGCCAAAATGAAGACATTAGAATTTTTGGAATTTTCCATCCACAGGGCCCAGCTTTATTATTATTATTATTATTATTATTATTATTATTATTATGACTTGCTAAGGTACAACCCTAGTTGGAAAAGCAGAATGCTATAAGCCCAGGGACTCCCAACAGAGAAAATAGCCTAGTGAGGAAGGAAACAAGGAAAAATAAAATATTTTAAGAACAGTAACAACATTCAAATAAATATCGCCTATACAGAATATAAAAACTTCAACAAAACAAGAAGAGAAATAAGATAAAATAGTGTCCCCGAGTGTACCCTCAAGCAAGAGCACTCTAACCCAAGACAGTGGAAGACCATGGTACAGAGGCTATGGCACTACCCAAGACTAGAGAACAAGGGTTTAATTTTGGAGTGTCCTTCTAGAAGAGCTGCTTACCATAGCTAAAGAGCCTGCCTCTTCTAATTTCACAAAGAACTACTGACTTGTCAATAATTGTAATTTTCTGGATAGGAATAAACCAGTAACCCTAATTTTGGTTGTCCGAATTATCAAAATTACTATTATTACTGAAATCAATAAAATTATCATTATTAAAAATATAAAAATTATTATCATTCAAATCATCAAAGTTATTTTCCCTCGATACCATTTTCTCTTTATTATTATTATCTAGCTAAGCTACAACTCTAGTTGGAAAAGCAAAATGCTATAAGCCCAACGACCCCAACAGTGAAAAAATAGCCCATTGAGGAAAAGAAACAAAGAAGTAAATAAACGATATAAAAAGTAATGAAGAATTAAAATAAAATATTTTAAAAATCATTAACAATTTTAAAACAGATAATTCATATATAACTATATTATTATTATTATTATTATTATTATTATTATTTGCTAAGCTACAAACCTTGTTGGAAAAGCAGGATGCTCTAAGCCCAGGGGCCCCAACAGGGAAAATAGCCCAGTGAGGAAAGGAAACAAGGAAAAATAAAATAATTTAAGAACGGTAACAACATTAAAATAAATATTTCCTATAAAAACTATAAAACCTTTAACAACAAAACAAGAGGAAGAGAAATTAGATAGAAAAGTGTGCCTGAGTGTACCCTCAAGCGAGAGAACTCTAACCCAAGACAGTGGAAGACCATGGTACAGAGGCTATGGCACTACCCAAGACTAGAGAACAATGGTTTGATTTTGGAGTGTCCTTCTCCTAGAAGAGCTCCTTACCATAGCTAAAGAGTCTCTTACTCTCTTCTACACTTACCAAGAGGAAAGTAGCCACTGAACAATTACAGTGCAGTAGTTAACCCCTTTGGGTGAAGAAGAATTGTTTGGTAATCTCAGTGTTGTCAAGTGTATGAGAATAGAGGAGAATCTGTAGGCAAAGGGAAAGAACCGTAACCAAAGAGAAGGATCCACTGTAGTACTGTCTGACCAGTCAAATGACCCCATAACTCTTTAGCGGTAGTATCTCACTAATAAAAAACTTCATGTCAACCTGTTCAACATAAAAACATTTGCTGCAACTTTGAACTTTTGAAGTTCTACTGATTCAACTACCCGATTAGGAAGATCATTCCACAACTTGGTCACAGCTGGAATAAAACTTCTAGAATACTGTGTAGTATTGAGCCTCATGATGGAGAAGGCCGGATATTAGAATTAACTGCCTGCGTAGTATTACGAACTGGATAGAATTGTCCAGGGAGATCTGAATGTAAAGGATGGTCAGAGTTATGAAAAATCTTATGCAACATGCACAATGAACTAATTGAACGACGGTGCCAAAGATCAATATGTAGATCAGGAATAAGAAATTTAATAGACCGTAAGTTTCTGTCCAAAAAATTAAGATGAGAATCAGCAGCTGAACACTAGACAGGAGAACAATACTCAAAACAAGGTAGAATGAAAGAATTAAAACACTTCTTCAGAATAGATTGATCACCGAAAATCAAGAGACTTTCTCAATAAGCCAATCTTTTGTGCAATTGAAAAAGGCACAGACCTAAAGTGTTTCTCAAAAGTAAATTTGGTGTCGAGACTCACCCCTAAAATTTTAAGAGTCACACAATGTTATAGAAGCATTATCAATGATGAGATCAGGATGTTGAGGAGCCACTGTCCTCGACCTACGTACAATCATACTTTGAGTTTTGTTAGTATTCAACTTCATACCCCATAATTTGTACCATGCACTAATTTTAGCTAGATCTCTATTAAGAGATTCAGTAACCCCAGATCTAAATTCAGGAGATGGAATTGATGCAAAGAGAGTAGCATCATCTGCATATGCAACAAGCTTTTGTTTTCTAGGCCAAACCAGATGTCATATGTATATAAGATGAAAAGTAATGGGCCAAGAACACTACCCTGTGGAACACCAGATATCACATTCCTATACTCACTATGGTGACCATCAACAACTCTTTGAGATCTCTTACTTAAAAAATTCAATAATTATGCTCAGAAACGACCCACCCACTCCCAACTGTTTTAGTTTGAAAACAAGGGGCTCATGATTAATACGGTCAAAGGCAGCACTAAAATCAAGGCCAATCATACGACCTTCCTGACCATAATCAAGGGATTTCTGTACCTCATTGGAGGTTGTAAGAAGGGCATCACATGCTCCAATGCCTTTACGAAAACCAAATTGCAAACCAGGGAACAGATGATTACCTTCAGCAAACCTATTAAGACGTTTTGCCAACAGACGGTCAAACACTAGATCATATGGGAGTTATGGAAATTGGGCGGTAATCAGTTGGACTTGAGCTACTACAAACACATTTACTTAGTGGAGTAACATTACCATTTCTCCAACAAGTGCTAAAAGCTCCTCTTCTTGCTAACTTGCGCAAAATAACAGATAACTTTGGAGCTAAGAAATCTACAGTCTTTATAAAAATCAAAGGAAAAATACCATTTGGGTCTACACCACATCAACATACCTTTTCAGGCACGTTCCAGAGAGTTGAAGTAGAATTCCCTTGTAACACCCGTGAAGACACTTCATCCTACAATGTCGAGTTCTTATATTCAATTCTTACCAGAGTCTTTATTAAGAAATTTTACAACTTTGTTTGGGGTTCAAACTCATCCCTCTTCATCTCTTAATATTTTTATTACTTTCTTTTGGCTAAAATCAAAATATGGCTTAGCTTAAAATTTTGAATTCGAGGTAATTGATATTTTAAAAAAAAATAGTATTGATATTGTTTCGAAAATCTTGAAAAACATTAATTTCATCACCGTCGTTAACATTATCACAACAATAAAATTTGTCAACTAATAATACTTTTATTGTTACATGTACAACTTTACGAACTTTCCCCTTTGAGATATTAGAATTAATTTTGAAAGAGAAATTGGTTATAAAAAATGCAATTTCCCAACATCAGATGAAGCTTCGCATGAAAGAATGCAAAAAGAAAAAAATAACAAAATGACAGAATGCCAGAAATCACGAAATTTGCAACTGACATTCTTCAGTAACCTTCTTCAAATTTTATGTCGGTATTTCCTTCTGATTTAGACAATGTCTGATAGGTTTTATTTTAATTAACTTTGGTGAAAAGGTCATAGTCTATTCTCTTCTTTGTTGGTAAATACAAGTTTTGCTCTTCATTCAAGTGGAAGGGTCACTATCTTCAGCTCTCATTACTTACAATCTTCAGCTCTCGTTGCTTGGGTAATAAATTCTCTCAACGATTTAAAGGTTTAAAGGCCACACATGAATGGCAAAGGAAAGGGACAATGACACTATCCTAGCAAGCAGGACAATGCCCTAGTGACTGACCATATGCCATTGGACCAGGGAGGGCTAGGCAATGGCTGCTGATGACTCGGATAGACCTCTAGGCTTTCCCAAACGCCCCATCCTCAGCTCACAAGGATGGTGAGCTTGCAGGCAATAAATGAACTAACGTGTATCTGGACCATAAAAGGAACTAACAAGATTTGAGAGGGACTCAAACCCCCGTCTGGCAATCCCCAGGCAGAGACGTAACCAATAAGGCCAGGACAACCCTAAATGCCAAAGTTTGAAAGGATCTACTGGGTTCCTTTCATAGTTCAGAGATTTGGTAGGTTCCTGCAATAAGGACATTGCTGATAACTTGTCATGATTATATACTATTTCTTTTACTTAAATGCTAAATCACGGATCAGTCATTTCTCATGGATGCAAAATCCTGGATTCACTGTGATTTTTCCTCTTTGCATAAGTA
The DNA here is from genome assembly GCF_036898095.1 of Palaemon carinicauda. Taxonomy (NCBI): domain Eukaryota; kingdom Metazoa; phylum Arthropoda; class Malacostraca; order Decapoda; family Palaemonidae; genus Palaemon; species Palaemon carinicauda. The sequence goes on along the minus strand of NC_090741.1, from coordinate 41,123,194 downwards.
AATGCTAACAATATTGCAAATCCGACGCATTCCGTACCTCCTGCACTTTAACCTTTTCTTGGAAACATAGAGCTAATTCAGCAAGACTCAAATTTCATCCGTATGAATAAATTCATTTCGTTTTCGATTCCATCAGGGCAACAGTATTCAAAACCACTTAAAAAAATTCTCAAATTTATCTAATAAACATCGTAAAGAAACTCCGGACTTTATTTGTAGTGTTATAGTTATCGAAGAATATAAACGCCCGTAACCCATCTCCACTAAAGCTAGTACCAGGGAGATCCAGACAGTGGCCGTTGATGACTCATAACGACGGTACTCCCCACTAGGCTTGTGACACCCAATAGGCAACAACTTATATGGGTTGCTAAACTATAAGGCATTTAAGAGTTGATTCTGGTGTAGACAAGAGATATAGAAAATTTAGACTTTACATCTTTTATATCTCACTATTAGACATCCCATAAGTTTTCAATGATGCACACACGAGAGAGAGAGAGAGAGAGAGAGAGAGAGAGAGAGAGAGAGTATAAATATCACGAGTATCAGCACACGAGAGAGAGAGAGAGAGAAAGAGAGAGAGAGACTATAGATATCACGAGTATCAGCACACACGAGAGAGAGAGAGAGAGAGAGAGAGAGAGAGAGAGAGAGAGAGAGAGAGAGAGACTATAGATATCACGAGTATCAGCACACACACGAGAGAGAGAGAGAGAGAGAGAGAGAGAGAGAGAGAGAGAGAGAGAGAGAGAGAGAGAGAGAGAGAGAGACTATAGATATCACGAGTATCAGCACACACACGAGAGAGAGAGAGAGAGAGAGAGAGAGAGAGAGAGAGAGAGAGACTATAGATATCACGAGTATCAGCACACACGAGAGAGAGAGAGAGAGAGAGAGACTATAGATATCACGAGTATCAGCACACACACGAGAGAGAGAGAGAGAGAGAGAGAGAGAGAGAGAGAGAGAGAGAGAGAGAGAGAGAGACTATAGATATCACGAGTATCCCATTAGCAAGGAAGAATAATTGAGTATCTCTCTCAGAAGTAACACGACAGGCGCCTCCCATAATTCATAAAGAAACCCTTCGTTCGTATCATGCGCGAACTGAATCATGGATCGGGCAATCCTGCCTTAGAAAGACACCAGCGCCCTTAGCAACTCCGAGCAAATAATACATCATGTTTCAAACGCAGGAGTGACACGTGCCTCGGGGGGGAGTGTCTGGGATCGTCCCTTACCAAGATGGCGTCCAGAAAGTGATCATGAAGTGTAGAGCGATGTCTCGCACGCGATGGAACATATATTGGCTGATTGGCAGTGATTACAATGGCGTTTATCGAAAGAATGAGTTCCCGTTTCATTGTATGTTAAGAAATAATGTTAAAATCAAAATTAGAATTATCTTGCTCGTATTATTATTATTGTTGTTTTTGTTGTTGTCATCATAATTTGGTGCTGTTATTATTATTATTATTATTATTATTATTATTATTATTATTTTGGAACAAGTCTGAAAAATTTCCACAGAATAACTGGACGTTATTTGCACGAAAGAAAAAAAATTAAAAAAAATGAGTTCTATATGAAATAAAAATTTAATGACACAACGGCTCAAAAGATAAAAAACATTATTAAACAAAAATATTCGTAGATGGAAGAAATATAAATAAAAATTAAATATACCATAAACAGAATTTATTAATGCCGGAAAAAACTAAATTATTTCGTATAAAGAAAAAAATATCATCTGCATTCTTGATATCAAAGTAATCAGGACTTGAATCAGAAGAATAATTTATACGTCTACCAATGTATATGTTTACAACACAATTGACGAGTAGAAAATTGATCTAAACAATATGCAATATGGAAAATGTTGACTCAATTGAATATTTCATAACATCTTCAAATTGAAAACATGATTGATTGATTGATTGATTGATTGAGTTTTCCAACATCCTGACATCTAAGGTCATTGACGCCGGTATCATTTGTAATAAATAAATAAAAAGAAGTTCAATTTAAAACAATAAAAGTAAACCTGTCATTAAATAGTTTAATAGCTTTCACAAAACCTACTTCTGAAGTCAATGTAAAAATACCGCTAGCATAGTATAACATATCATGTCCAAGAATCTTGGCAAGGGTGAACCTGCCATCCTCACCTCGAGCCTCAAACAGTTATCAAAAGAAATACGGAACAAGCTTAATTTGTTTTTGATGACACTGAAGAGTAATGTATTTGTTTTGTAGTATGTACTAAAAATGCACTGAAGAAAAAGAAATAAGTATAAAATTAGCATGTTCATCTATGCATGGTAAGAAACATGTACTCTAAAAAAAGTAGACATAACCAAAGGTCAATCATTAATGCACACAATAAACCTAAATTTACGATATTTCACTCACAATTCATTTTAATTAAATCTATAAAAATATTAAAAACAAATGATAATGATTTCCTCGGGTCAGAGAATTCATAACAGTATTAAATAAATTCCCCATGACAGAAAAAAACTAATAATTAATTTTCTTAGTTGAAATCTCAAAATAAGTAAATCCTATTGAAGACAAATCATAGTCGCACCACATTCATCAACGCACGAAATAAAAAAAAAATGAAAAAATATATAGGCCTATACAAAATGCCCAAAACCACAAATTAAGTAAATCCCATTGAAGACAAAATCATATCCCATTCATCACGAAATAAAAAAAATGAAGAAAAAAATATATATATGCAGTACACAATGCCGACAGGTTTATCAACGATCTAAAAATGAAAAAAAAAAAAAAAAAGTTACAGGACACCAAGGCATTCGTTTATGCACGAAACAAATCCAAAACTGTTATGGAGCGCAGGAAAGAGACCTGGCTCGCAAACGAGAGAAGTGGACCGGATGTACGGTGTTTAAAGAGGAACGGTTTTAACAAGCTTTAGTAACGGCAACAACAACAACAGCAAAAAAAAAAAAAAAGGAAGGAAGTGGAAAGTACAAAGCCGAGGTACTTTCAGTGATCTGTCCCGTTGTTAACTGGATTCTCTTAAATGTTTTTATTATGCACAACAGAATAACACTGAATGTGGAAGATAATTATAGAGGAACGTGCAGTGGTGTATCATGATGCCTTTACTAGCAATATATATATATATATATATATATATATAGTATATATATATATATATATATATATATATATATATACTGTATAAATATATATATATATATATATATGTGTGTGTGATATATATACTATAGATATATTATATGTATATATATATATATATATATATATATATATATATATATATATATATATATATATATATATATATTGTGTGTGTACTACACATATATGCATATGTACACACATACATATGCATAAATCGCAAGAAAATCAATAAATATGCAAAACAACGCATACTTGCCAAACAAACATAACCCTATTCCTCATATTTATTAGTATGTAACTGCATTATCAAAATAATACCAAACAATATACAATCCTAATATATAAGTAAACAAAAAATCTAAATAAATAAGAGATGAATAAAGCACCACGCAGATTAATAAACAAAACAGCCAGTATTAGAATAATCACACGTCACATTATCTCCGAATTTAGTAAAGAGTATTTTTACCCACATAAAATGTTCAGCGTTTGGTGCAGAGCTCCAACGAGGTCAATAGAGGTCAATGTTTATCTACAGCGCTCGTGTCAATATTCGCCGGCCCTTTTTCGAGAATGACCTGGTATTAATTAACCTTAAGGACGAGCTCCAACAGTTTGTGTTTGCACTTCTCTTCGAGAGCCAACGATGACCTTTTAGGGATCATCGCTTTCCAAAGCGTCTAATAGTTTTAAATGTTTCAAAAGGGTTCAGTTGATTTCCTGCAATTTCTCTTGCGATTATTGATCAGATTCTACTCGAGTGAGTGTATGTATGTATGTATGTATGTATGTATGTATGTATGTATGTATGTATGTATGTATGTATGTATGTACGCTTTTATCCAAAATGACTTCTTTCTTTACTCCTACATAATCAGGGAACTCGCTGCCTTATCTGTTTATTACGAACGATGAAAAAAAGATATATATATTTGAATCGAATGCACTGAGCAGAAAATAGGTTTTTGTTGAACTGTAAGGAGTAACAAGTTGACAAGGAATTATTTCTCATATATATGTGTATATACATATCAAATATATTTATATATGTATATATATATGTATATATATATGAATATGTATATTTATATATGTATATATATATATATGTATATATATATGTATATGTATATTTATATATGTGTATATATATGAATACATATATTTATATATATGTATATATATGAATACATATATTCATTTATATATATATATATATATATATATATATATAAATATATATACATATATAAATATACATATATATATATAATATATATATATACACATATATATATATACATATATATATATATATATATATATATATATATATATATATATATATATACTGTATATATATATATATATCGGAGGCGTGGATTTTCTTATCCCATAATCAACACACCTCTGACCGAATAGCTAAGTACATACTGTATATATATATATATATATATATATATATATATATATATATATATATATATACTGTATATATATATAGTACAAAAATACATGAACGCAAACTAACTCGCGAGAGAGAGAGAGAGAGAGAGAGAGAGAGAGAGAGAGAGAGAGAACTTCCTCGACTAGACGTATCTCCAGCGGGATCTCGAACAAAATAGGAACAGGATATCATGATTGGCTCATTTAACACCTAAGCCTCATAAATAACTCCTCGGAGTAAAAGCTCATCCAAGACTTAGTGACTCGTTATCTAAAGAAGCTTTAGATAATTCAGAAACACAAAGTTACCTTTGGTTTCAGATAAGAGACAGACACACAGACAGACAGACAGGTATAAAAGTAAACATATCAAGAATGGGACTTCACAAGCGCCATAGACAAAAAGGTGATGATGATGATGAGGAGGAATAGGAGGAGGAGGAGGAGGAGGAGGAGGAGGAGGGGGAGGGGGAGGGGGAGGGGGAGGAGGGGGAGGAGGGGGAGGAGGAGGAAAAATAAGGAGAGGTTGGAAGCAGAGGAAGAGGAGGGGGGAGGAGGGGAAATAAGGAGGAAGTGGAGGAGAAATATGGAGGAGGTGGAGGAAGAGGATAAGCAGTTAGATGAAGAGGTGGTGGTGGAGGAGAAGGAAGGGGTAATAAGGAGGAAGTGGAGGAGAAATATGGAG
>NC_090741.1:41107196-41112383 GCF_036898095.1 Palaemon carinicauda | reverse complement strand
TTCTCTCTCTCTCTCTCTCTCTCTCTGTGTTATAAGATGTACGAATGAGGCATTTCAACTGTGTGTGTATGTGTGTGTGTTATAAGATGTACGAACGAGGCATTTCAACTCTCTCTCTCTCTCTCTCTCTCTCTCTCTCTCTCATAAGATGTACGAATGAGGCACTTCAACTCTCTCACTCTCTCTCTCTGTTGTAAGAGGTACGAATGAAGCATTTCAACTCTCTCTCTCTCTCTCTCTCTCTCTCTCTCTCTCTCTCTCTGTGTTCAAGAAGTTGAAAGTCTGACATGAAGTTTGGTGTGTACACATGATTCTATATTCTTTACCTGTCATTGTGTGATGTTGGAATTCTCTGGAATACTGGAATAGTGTAACAAGAATTCGGAAACAGGTCTTTGTCGAACTCTCTTGTTTCTTTGAAAGTTGTTTTTTCTCTTTATTGAAACTTGGAGTTTGGGGACTTTTTTCCCACTGAATTGAAATATTGTTTGAATAAAATCTTTCGAACTTCTGGGAACTAAAATGGCTAAATCATGTTTTTTTTTTTTTTTTTTTTTTTTTTTTGCATATCTTGGAAAAAAATCATTGTGAAAATGGTTCCTTTTTTTGGTACAACCTGCTGGATTGTCCATTATTCATTACACCTTTCAGGAAACTTTGAAGTAGAAATGCTTTACTTGACGTAACTTTGTAAGAAATTTGGTATTTGGCAGGAAATTTAAATTTCGAATTCTAATTCATTAATAATTGAAATGTCTCATATCCGTACGTTTTACATAAACAGAGAGAGAGAGAGAGAGAGAGAGAGAGAGAGAGAGAGGAGCAGTTGTTACCTTTCGGATTCATGAATTTGACCCATGAGGCGAGGCGCTGGGGCATGGAAGTCCCTTCATAGCCAAAGTGCAACAGGGTTAACCCTACAGTTGCTCTAAGAAGCAAATATTAAAAGAAGTTGAACAGCAAAGTGGAAGAACCCTAAGTGGCAACTGCGGTATTGTAGAGGGCTGGAAAGTGAATGTCTACAGTGCACCCGTTGTGGTGCCCTGAAGACACTAACCCTTTAAGGGGTGTTTCATGTTAAGGGGTAATTATGTTCTCTTATGTTAGTAGAGAAGTACATTAACCATATACGATAATGAGATTTATTATTTTCTACATACTCATGATATCTAAAGTTTAAATCATTAATTAAATTTACATATTCATCATTAGGATAAATGCGGTCACTTCATCAATTCCCCAGAATCACATCTTCAAAACTAGAAAAGCACTGAGTGAGGACCTCCGCCACGGCTGCTTACTTCTCGAAACCAGCTTGCCTTTCCCAGAATCAATTTACGTAGACCGTAGGCGTATTTGAAGTCTGTGCGATAACCATGTGCGAACTTGGTGTTAAGGTTAGGGTTGATTCGGTCGACCTTTTGCTCGACCTTGACCTTACCCTTTGAGCTAAGATTTTCAAAATTCAATCACTTCCACGTCTCAACATAACCATTAATCTATGAAAGTTTCACAACACTAACAGTAAAATTGTGGCCCGGAAGTTGTTCACAAATAAACAGACAGACAAACAGTGGCGAAAACATAACCTCCTCTCAACTCCGTTGTCGAAGGTAGTAAGTATTTTAACAAAAAAAAAAAAATCAAAGGCCACCTCCTCATAAGACTCGACTGATCAAACAATAACCACAACCTCAAAACAACAACAACATATCCTAGCACGAGCTTCATGACAGTAACAACAAACAACTTTTTTGGTCTTCGCAACAATTTGAGATTATCATATCGAACTCGATTTGTCCGTTTCTCTTAATTTTTCTTTGATTCTTTCGTTCTCTCGAGTTCTAAGAGTTTTCCACTGCTCTCAACTTTCTCTCACTCCTAAGGCGTGAGACTAATTATCTGTCTTTCGATGTTTAAAAGTCATTGTTTTTTTAACTCTAGCCTTGCTCAAAGGATAAATGTTCTCTCTCTCTCTCTCTCTCTCTCTCTCTCTCTCCCTGAATAATGAATGTTCCCCTCTCTCTCTCTCTCTCTCTCTCTCTCTCTCTCTCAAGGATATCTCCCTCTGAATAATGAATGCTCTCTCTCTCTCAAGGATATCTCCCTCTGAATAATGAATGCTCTCTCTCTCTCTCTCTCTCTCTCTCTCTCTCTCTCTGTGTGTGGAACACGCCCGACCAACCCGATCCATAATCCAACGATAGACCAACCACACCTGGCTTTACCTGTTGATGACAACAGCCGTCACCTGTGTCAGTTGGAGGCGATGCATTTCACATCCTAATTTAAATGAAGGGATTCGAGTAGAGGACGTATTGTTGGTGCCTGTAAAGCCTCAAAGAATAATTGATTTAAGAGGCTAAACGGGAAGACAGATGTGACCATGGTAACAGGCGAGAGAGAGAGAGAGGAGAGAGAGAGAGAGAGAGAGAGTTTAAAACGTGAGAGAGAGAGAGTTTTAAAACGTGAGAGACTTTAAAACGTGAGAGAGAGAGAGAGAGAGAGAGAGAGAGAGAGAGTGAGTTTAAAAACGTGAGAGACTTTAAAACGTGTGAGAGAGAGAGAGAGAGAGAGAGAGAGAGAGTTTAAAACGTGAGTTTAAAACGTGAAGAGAGAGAGAGAGAGAGAGAGAGAGAGAGAGAGAGGATTTATGCTTATATTTCAATATCTAAACTACTTTACAACCCCTTAAAACAGAATATAAATCTAATCTATAAAAACATCGATTTGTGTTTTCACTACATTTTTCTGTCGTGTTTTTGCGTATTAATTTCTTTCCATCTCCCACTTTTCCTTTTGTCATCATTCATTTCAAAAAAAAAAAAAAAAAAAAAAAAAAAAAAAAAAAAAAAAAAAAAACCTTGACAAAATACCATCCAAAGCCTTCATCTATTCTGCTTCTCTCTTTCTCTCTCTCTTTCTCTCTCTCTCTCTCTCTCTCTCTCTCTCTCTCTCTCTCTCTCTCCGGCATAACGAGAAAGGTCTGAACAGCCGGCCTTTGAATAACAAACGTTTGAAAAGCAGAACCTTGAACGACGTCAATGACAGAATAGCCAAGACTTTAAATATAGGATCCCTTTTGAACAAACCGACCGACTTCAGAGAATTCTCTCTATTGCTGAAAGGGGAATAAGAAATGTCCTTGTTCGTTGACAATTAACATTTGTGCTGTGCCACAAGACTCGTTGTGATCTCCCAAGAAGAAGAAGAAAGAGAGACGTAAACAGACACAGGATCTTGTTCGTTTTAGAATTGGAAGAAGAAGAAGGAGACGTCGGTTTGTTTCTACCTCTCAAGAGCGACGGGGGAAACCAGGAGTGGATTCCATTTACAGAGGTACAAGTCCCGAATTAATCTTCCAAGAAGAAGAAGATCAAGAACAGTGAGTGGTGGAAGAGACAAACTGCTGCTTTATATTACATTTCTAGAAAAAAAATGGCCTATTTATTTGGTATTGCATTTCTAGATAAAATGGCCCTTTTATTTGGTATTGCATTTCTAAAAATGGTTTTTTTTATTTGGTATTGCATTTCTAAAAAAAATGGCCTTTTTATTTGGTATTGCATTTCTAGAAAAATGGCCCTTTTATTTGGTATTGCATTTCTAGAAAAAAACGGCCCTTTTATTTGGTAATGCATTTCTAGAAAAATAGCCCCTTTTATTTGGTAATGCAGTTCTAGAAAAAAATGGCCCTTTTATTTGGTAATGCATTTCTAGAACAAAAGGGCCTTTTTATTTGATAATGCATTTCTAGAAAAATGGCCTTTTTATTTGGTAATGCATTTCAAGAAAAAATGCCCCTTTCATTTGGTAACGCATTTCAAGAAAAAATGCCCCTTTTATTTGGTAATGCATTTCTAGATAAAATAGCCTTTTTATTTGGTAATGCATTTCTAAAAAAAAAATGGCCCTTTTATTTGGTAATGCATTTCTAGAACAAAAGGGCCTTTTTATTTGATAATGCATTTCTAGAAAAATGGCCTTTTTATTTGGTAATGCATTTCTAGAAATAATGACCCTTTTATTTGGTAATGCATTTCAAGAAAAATGCCCCTTTTATTTGGTAATGCATTTCAAGAAAAAATGCCCCTTTTATTTGGTAATGCATTTCTAGATAAAATAGCCCTTTTATTTGGTAATGCATTTCTAGAAAAAATGGCCATTTTATTTGGTATTGCATTTCTAGAAAAATGACCTTTTTATTTGGTATTACATTTCTAGAAAATATGGCCTTTTTATTTGGTAATGCATTTCTAGAAAAAATTGCCTTTTAATTTGGTATTGCATTTCTACAAAATGGCCCTTTTTATTTGGTAATGCATTTCTAGAAAAAAATTACCCTTTTATTTGGTAATGCATTTCTAGAAAAAATGGCCCTTTTATTTGGTAATGCATTTCTAGAAAAAATGGCCCTTTTATTTGGTAATGCATTTCTAGAAAAATGGCCTTTTTATTTGGTAGTGCATTTCTAGAAAAAATGACACTTATTTGGCATTTCTAGAAAAATGACACTTATTTGGCATTTCTAGAAAAAAATGGCCCTTTTATTTGGTAATGCATTTCTAGAAAAAATGGCCCTTTTATTTGGTAATGCATTTCTAGAAAAATTGCCTTTTTATTTGGTAATGCATTTCTAGAAAAAATGACACTTATTTGGTAATGCATTTCTAGAAAAAATGGCCCTTTTATTTGGTAATGCATTTCTAGAAAAATGGCCTTTTTATTTGGTAATGCATTTCTAGAAAAAATGACATAATTGGTAATGCATTTCTAGAAAAAAAATGGCCCTTTTATTTGGTAATGCATTTTCTAGAAAAAAAGGCCCTTTTATTTGGTAATGCATTTCTAGAAAAAATTACACTTATTTGTAATGCATTTCTAGAAAAAATGGCCCTTTTATTTGGTAATGCATTTCTAGAAAAAAATGACACTTATTTGGTAATGCATTTCTAGAAAAAAATGGCCCTTTTATTTGGTAATGCATTTCTAGAAAAAAATGGCCCTTTTATTTGGTAATGCATTTCTAGAAAAAAATGGCCTTTTTATTTGGTAATGCATTTCTAGAAAAAATGGCCCTTTTATTTGGTAATGCATTTCTAGAAAAATGGCCCTTTTTATTTGGTAATGCATTTCTAGAAAAAATTACACTTATTTGGTAATGCATTTCTAGAAAAAATGGCCCTT
>NC_090741.1:41097196-41099696 GCF_036898095.1 Palaemon carinicauda | reverse complement strand
ATGAATGATTGTTAAAAAATTTTGTGACGTTCTTGCTCGGAATGGCTTTTATATAAACCCATGATTCGTTGAAATAAAGTTAGTTGTATTTACCTCGCCTCACAATTATCACCTAACGGCACTCCTGCGCAACCTGTTGATCTACCCTCTCCATTACCCTCTTTAGTCATAATAATCTCTTAAATATATTTCACTTCACATAATCCTTCCTTAACCTATATGCACCCATCTACCTTGTACCGCACGTGTTTCACTCACCCTCGCACTGATAACTTGTTTTAGCCTGCCTTTTCATGAATGATTTTGTTAGAATTTTTGTGACGTTCTTGCTCGGAAATGCTTGTATATAAACTCATAATCCATTGCATTCACCTCGCCTCTCAGTTATCACCTAACGGCACTCCTGCGCAACCTGTTGATCTACCCTCTCCATTTCCCTCATTAGACATAATAATCAATCTCTAAATATATTTCACTTCACCTAATCCTTCCTTAACCTATAAGCATCCATCTACCTGTACCGCACGTATTTAACTCGCCCTCGCACTGATAACCTGTTTAAGCCTGCCTGTTCATGAATGGTTTTGTTAGAATTTTTGTGACGTTCTTGCTCGGAATGGCTTTTATATAAACCCATGATTCGCTGAAATAAAGTTAGTTGTATTTACCTCGCCTCTCAAATATCACCTAACGGCACTACTGCGCAACCTGTTGATCTACCCTCTCCATTTCCCTCTTTGGTCATAATAATCAGTCTCTAAATATATTTTACTTCACCTAATCCTTCCTTAACCTATATGCACTCGTCTACCTGCACCACACGTATTTAACTCTCCCTCGAACTGATAACCTGTTTAAGCCTGCCTGTTCATGAGTGGTTTTGTTAGAATTTTTGTGACATTCTTGCTCGGAACTGCTTGTATATAAACCCATAATCCGTTGCATTAACCTCGCCTCTCAGTTATCATCTAACGGCACTCCTGCACAACCTGTTGATCTACCCTCTCCATTTACCTCTTTGGCCCTAATAATTAATCACTAAATATACCTAATTACCAACAGCACGTTTGCGACTCGAATCCTTTCATTCAATTTGGATGTTCCGAAATGCATCGCCTCCAACTGACACTTAGTGATGGGTCTAATCATCAACAGGTAAATTCACTGCGTTTTGGATATCGTTAGGTCGGAGAGAGAGAGAGAGAGAGAGAGAGAGAGAGAGAGAGAGAGAGAATCTTTAGCCTAAAGCGAGACAATCTGTAAGACCTCCAGAGGCAGAGAGATAAGACTGATGAGCGTCTCAAAGAGGAATCTTCTACCTTATACTAAGACAATTCAGTAAACAGAGAGAGAGAGAGAGAGAGAAGAGAGAGAGAGAGAGAGATCTTTAGCCTAAAGCGAGACAACCTGTAAGATCTCCAGAGACAGAGAGATAAGGCCGATGACCGTCTCGCATAAGAGAGAAGAGTTTCTTAGCTGATACCAAGACAATCCAGTTGAGAGAGAGAGAGAGAGAGAGAGAGAGAGAGAGAGAGAGAGAGATCTTTAGCCTAAAGAGAGACAATCTGTAAAACCTCCAGAGGCAGAGATAAGGCTGAAGAACGCCTCAAAGACAATCCAGTAAACAGAGAGAGAGAGAGAGAGAGAGAGAGAGAGAGAGAGAGAGAGAGAAACTGGAACTCTGAAAGCGAAATTATTGTTAATATTGACCCTAGTCGAAAGTGACACGCAGGTTCATGAGTTGACACTGAAGTTTAAAACATGGAGAAGTTACGAAAACAGGGACATGTCAATTCACAACTGCCATGAAGTTCGTCCAAGGAAGTTAACGCTTTGATACATATTTATCATCTGGTAATAAGGAAAAAAAAAAAAAAAAAAAGTGGATGAAATGACTTAGGACTTCAAATTGATAAAAATATAAAGATTCAAAACAGAAGACTTAAGACTAAAGAGAAGTTCGAATAAAAAAAAAACAAAATCTTGATATAATTACTTAAGAGTGTAAAGTGTGTTTGATTTCAAACAAACCACTTGAATTATTATTATTATTATTATTATTAATATTATTAGTCAAGCTACAACCGTAGTTGGAAAAACAAGATGCTATAAGCCAAAGGGCTCCAACAGGGAAAAATATCCCAGTGAGGAAAGGAAATAAGGAAATAAATAAATGATGAGAAAAAAATATGTACCTTAAAAATTTACTTTAAATTTCAAATCACAAAAAAAAAGTATAGAGAGGAGAGAGAGAGAGAGAGAGAGAGAGAGAGAGAGAGAGAGAGAGAGAGACAGAGAGAGTGCGTTTGATTTTAGACTTCAAACCAGAAGTAATAAGTATGTCAAGCTAAATCAGCCATTAGTTCAAACATCTGACCAGAATATACAGTGGTGATTTATATTCAAAATTAAATTATTATTATTATTATTATTATTATTATTATTGGAAGCTGCAAGTTGTTTACTCTATGTGTCAAACACAGAACTCAAATAACACAAT
>NC_090741.1:41084696-41092196 GCF_036898095.1 Palaemon carinicauda | reverse complement strand
TTAAAATAAAAAAGTTTGTTCTAAAAATTATAATTTTGGCAGTGTCTACAAGGTCAATCTATCGGATTTTTGCAAATTCTCTAACAATGTTTATAATTGTGTTTTTCTGCCTATTTCAAAATTCAAAGTGGATTGGAATTTTCAAGGTAAGTTTTTTTAATTTGTCTTGTCATCCAGATTCTCAAATTTATAAAATGCCTTATAAATATGATAAAGCACATAGGTAATATTTAGATTTCTTTTGAATTTCAATTTTGAGTTGGTATGAATCTTGAAGGGCGAAAAATAGGTTAAAGGAATCTAGGTCTGTCTGACATTCTTTTCCAATAAATTTAAGAGTGAGACGTTGTATTTCTCTATTCTATCTATCTATGAAGAGAGAAAGTGCTACTGTATTTTAAATGTTCCTATATTGTAGAACTGAAAGGTCGCCGATACTGAAGCTTGTAAATCGCTGAATAAGGTATGTTGTATTCACGGTCCAATGGTTGTATTAGAAAGAAAGTTCAAGGTATCAGAGAATTCCGTTAAATCCAAAGAAAAAGGAATTTGATTTGTAACATTGTATCCTTAGGAAAAAAAAAAAAGCAACAGGCTCAACTATTAATAGTCTTCATTAGTGTCTTAGACCAATAGGTCCTTAAACCCACAAATAATACTATTTTGAACATCATACACTAAACCAACTAAAACAAATCTCAAATAAATTTATCAAAGGGGTACAGGAAGTCCTCGATACCAAACCCACCTCCCCCGAAAAAAAAATTATAAATCCTGATAAATTATGAATTCCTAGAATTGAAAAAATAGATAATTATACTTAAAACACTAAGAGGAGTCTATCATGAGCATCATGGGTGACTTTTTTTTTCAATCGTGATTTTACTAAAGTAAATAATAAATAGTACTCTCAAATATTTTCGAATTTTGATAAAATAACTAAAATAAATTAAAACAGATTCACTTATTTTCCTAACACTGAAAACTTGATATCTATGTGAACTACTCGCGTAAGTTCTGAATCTTTCAATTTTCATTAACAGAAATTAAAAGCAATGAAGGGTTTCAGAGTAAAATATGCCAAAATCTATGCCAGAGTAAAATATGCCAAATATGTTAAGAGTAAAATATGCCAAAGAGTATGTCAGAGTAAAACAGGCCAAATACTATGTCAGTTTAAAATATGCTAAAGACTATGTAAGAGTAAATATGCCAAAGACTATGTCAGAGTAAAATATGCCAAAGACTATGTCAGAGTAAAATATGCCAAAGACTATGTCAGAGTAAAATATGCCAAATATGTTAAGAGTAAAATATGCCAAAGAGTATGTCAGAGTAAAACAGGCCAAATACTATGTCAGTTTAAAATATGCTAAAGACTATGTAAGAGTAAATATGCCAAAGACTATGTCAGAGTAAAATATGCCAAAGACTATGTCAGAGTAAAATATGCCAAAGACTATGTCAGAGTAAAATATGCCAAATATGTTAAGAGTAAAATAGGCCAAAGAGTATGTCAGAGTAAAACAGGCCAAATACTATGTCAGTTTAAAATATGCTAAAGACTATGTAAGAGTAAATATGCCAAAGACTATGTCAGAGTAAAATATGCCAAAGACTACAGTATGTCAGAGTAAAAAATGTCAAAGACTACGTCAAAGTAAAAGACGCCAAAGACTATGACAGTAAAATATGCCATAGACTGTTGTACCAACCGTGTTTCACACAATTGTACATAATTCCTTTTGTATATATTATGCTTGTATCTTCGCTCCTCCCTCGCACTAAAACGAACATGAAAATTCATGTCTGGTTTTTCCTCTGTGATATTGTCTGTCTTGTGAACTTTTCATGTCCTGTTGCCTTGAGGTTTTGTATATAAGGAGTGTGTTCCACAACAATATAACTCAGTCGTTTCCAATCTGCCTTTGATTTCACAACTCCTCTCTCGGCCCGTCACATTGGTGACCCCGGAGGTCGACTCGCTCCCACCGCCTTCCACCCCCACCCCCTCGCCTCGTCATCGTTGGTACTATGGCGGACTCTACGGCAGTTGGTGCTGCGGCTGCTCCATTCAAACTTTCATCGTTTGCCAGCGGAGAGGCGTTTGCTTGGTTTCAGCGCGCAGAAGTCCAGTTTCGTATCAGGGGCGTGACTCGCTCAACCACCAAAGCGGATTATGTTCTCGCGGCGATACCCAAGGACACCTTCCCAGAAATATCCGACTGGCTTTGTGAACAAGGAGACACCCCAATAGCGTATGACAACCTCAAATCATACCTTCTGCAGCAGTACTCGCCGTCGCCAGCCGCCCGTATAGCAAATCTTTTTCAGCTCTCGCAACAACCGTTGGGGGACCAAAGGGCTTCGCTTGCCCCCAGGGAAATGACCAGTATCGCTCGCCTTCAACCTGCCGCATACGGCTCTCCTCGTGAGGTGAACCTACTCCGTGCCCTTTGGATACGCCGTTTACCTGAACCTGTGCGCGCTGCCATACCCGATGTCGATAGTTTACCCATAAAGGACTTGATGACCAAAGCCGACGCCCTTATGGACAGCCACTTCAAGACCTCCATCAACGCCTCCACCCCTGACGACGAGGATGCCTATTAAACGTCAACCGAAGCTGACATGAATGCCGTAGGACATACACGCCTACCCCGTGACGTGCCGAAGAGGCGACAAAGCCGCCCACCACCCACCAATCGCTCGCGCCCCAACGAACGACTTCTACAGCCACTTACTACCTCCCATCCGCCGCAGTTTTGCTACTACCACTTCAGGTTCGGGGCAACCGCGAAGAAATGTGCCAAAGATTGTCAGTGGCCAAAAAACGTGTAAGTAGGCCATCGCTTGTGGCGGTGGCCTCCCATGTTTCTAATCTTTTCTTTTTACAGGATGCAGGAATGGGGGTGCGATTTTTGGTAGACACGGGTGCTTGTCGTTCTCTTTTGCCAAGGAAACTCTTCAAGGCACACCGTAGTCTGTCTACATCTGCCGACGTCCGCTTGGTAGCTGCCAACGGATCTGCGATACCCACCTACGGTTACGAGAGCCTCACATTATCGTTCGGAAACGGTAAATTCAATTGGAAGTTTCTCGTTGCTGACGTCACAATGCCAATCCTCGGTGCGGATTTCCTCTCTCCTTTCCACCTTCTGGTTGATGTCGCCCACCGACGATTGGTCAACGCAGACTCGTACTTGTCGACACCTCTTCAACCCGCCCCCTCTAACCTCGCTCTCCACATCAGCGCACCCACGGATGCCTACGCCCACCTCCTCACGTCGTACCCGGAAGTTTTCCGTCCAGAACTTCGCCAAACGCCCACGGTTCCTGCCAAGCACGGTATTTATCACCATATCAAGACGACGGGACCCCCAGTCTTCGCAAAATTCAGACGTCTGGCACTGGAACGATTGGCAGCCGCCAAACAGACGTTCGCCGAAATGGAGAAAATGGGCCTTTGCCAAAAGGCCTCCAGCCCATGGTCGTCACCCTTACACATCGTTCTGAAGAAAGACGGCTCCCTCCATCCATGCGGGGATTACAGGCGCCTGAACATGCAAACAGAACCGGATCACTACCCCCCTCCCAAACATAGCCGATGTAACCTCCTACCTGCACAAAACAAAGGTTTTCTCTACGCTCGACCTCCTGAAGGGGTATTATCAGGTGCCTATGAACCCAAGACCGCCATCACCACTCCGTTTGGCACATACACCTTCAATTACTCCTGTTTTGGCCTTCGTAATGCTGGGGCAACGTTTCAACGTCTCATGGATGGCATCTTAGGGGACCTCCCTTTCTGTGTATGTTATGTGGACGACATACTTGTGTTCTCCTCCTCAAAAGAGGAACACCTCCGTCACCTGCGCATCGTGCTCGACCTCCTGCAACAAAACGGCCTTGTAGTCCGGTACGACAAGTGTACCTTTGGCGCCAACGAAGTGTCGTTCTTAGGGCACCGTATCACTCCTGAAGGAGTCCATCCCCTCCCTGAGAAGGTAGCAGCCGTTCAGAATTTCCCAACGCCCTCGACCGTCAAAGGTCTGCAGGAATTCTTGGGCATGATCAACTATTATCACCGTTTTCTGCCAGCCATTGCCGCCACTCTTGCTCCCCTCTACGCCTCCCTCAAGGGCAAGCCAAAGGACCTGAAGTGGGGTCCCCTTCAAGAAGCAGCCTTCTGCAATGCAAAGAAGGCCCTATCAACTGCTGCGGCTCTCACTTTTCCTATCCCACACGCCCCTCTCCTTCTCTCCACCGATGCCAGCGACGTCGCTATTGGTGCAGTACTCGAGCAGGTGGTCAAAGGCTCGCCCCTCCCATTGGCCTTCTTCAGCAGAAAACTGTCCAAGGCAGAATCGGGTTATTCTACCTTCGATCGAGAATTGCTGGCGGTGCACTTGGCTGTCCGTCACTTTCGCCATTTCTTAGAAGGTACGCCCTTCGTCATTCGCACAGACCACATGCCTCTGGTGCACGCCTTCACTCGACAGTCTGACGCCTGGTCCGCCCGTCAACGTCGACATCTCTCCGCAGTGGCTGAATACAACTGCACCCTCCAATACGTCCCTGGGAAAATGAATCCCGTTGCCGATGCCCTCTCAAGAAACACGTTGGCTGCCGTTCAACTGGGATTGGATTACAACGCCCTGGCTGAAGCCCAACGACAGGATCCAGAGTATCAAGCTTGTAGGACATCCTGCACGTCCCTCTGTTGGGAGGATTTTCCCCTCGAAAACTCCAACACCACCCTCCTCTGTGACGTCAGTACTGGTAGACCGCGACCTTGGATTCCTGCTCCCATGCGCCGACAGGTGTTTGATTTCATCCACGGCCTTTCACATCCCTCGTGCCGTTCTACTGCACAGCTGCTCAAGGCAAAGTTCATTTGGCACGGCATTTCTAAGGATGCTAAGGATTGGGTCCGTGCCTGTACTTCTTGCCAAACTTCCAAAGTACATAGACACACGGATTCAGGAGTGGGCACCTTTCCTCAACCTCAGCGTCGTTTCGCACACATTCACGTCGACGTTGTAGGCCCCCTACCCACATCACAAGGACATCGTTACCTGTTTACCGTCATCGACCGCTCCACTCGTTGGCCTGAAGCCATTCCCATGGAAACTGCAACGTCCGCCTCATGTACATCTGCCTTACTCTCTGGATGGATTTCAAGATTCGGTATCCCTGAGCATATTACTTCTGACAGGGGAACCACTTTCACCTCTCAATTATGGACGTCATTAGCGAATCTTCTGGGCATCACCCTACATCAGACAACGGCCTACAACCCCGTTGCCAATGGAATGGTTGAACATTTTCATCGCACCCTCAAAGCAGCTTTGATGTCCCGCTGCAAGGATTGCAACTGGTTTACTCAGCTTCCCTGGGTCCTCCTTGGACTAAGGACCACTCCTAAAGACGCCCTCGACGTCTCGGCAGCCGAAATGGTGTATGGCGACCCGTTGGTCGTCCCTGCCGAGTTTTTTCCTTCTACAACCTCCTCCGACGATCTCCAGCACATACGTCACGCCGTGGGTAAATTTACTCCGTGCCGCCAGACTTACAAGCCCCCTGCGAAGCATCACATACCAACGGATTTGCACTCTGCAACGCACGTCTTCCTGCGCAACGACACCAGCAAGCCACCGTTAAACGCCCCTTTACACGGGACCTTTCCTTGTGATCCGACGCAGTCCGAAAGCATTCCTCCTAAACATTCGGGGCAAAGAAGACTGGGTCTCCATTGATCGTCTAAAACCTGCTTATCTTCTGCCAGATGACCCGCCTACAGTTCGCCTCTCTACATCAGGGCGCCCTATTTAACATGTACAGTATGTCATTTTTAGGGGGGGAGCCATGTACCAACCGTGTTTCACACAATTGTACATAATTCCTTTTGTATATATTATGCTTGTATCTTCGCTCCTCCCTCGCACTAAAACGAACATGAAAATTCCTGTCTGGTTTTTCCTCTGTGATATTGTCTGTCTTGTGAACTTGTCATGTCCTGTTGCCTTGAGGTTTTGTATATAAGGAGAGTGTTCCACAACAATATAACTCAGTCGTTTCCAATCTGCCTTTGATTTCACAACTCCTCTCTCGGCCCGTCACACTGTCAAGAGTAAAATAGGCCAATGACTATGTAAGAGTAAAATACACAAAATACTATGAAAGAGTAAAATATGCCTAAGACTACGCCAGAGTTAAATACACCAAAGACTGTGCCAGAGTAAAATATGCCACAAACTATGTCAGGGTAAAATACACCAAAGACTATGTCAGAATAAAATATGCCAAAGAATATGTCAAGAGTTAAAATACTCAAAAGACTATGACAGAGTAAAATATGCCAAAGACTGTCAGAGTAAAATAGGCTACTGATTATGTAAGAGCAAAATAAAATAATATGAAACAGTAATATATGCCAAAGACTATGTCAGAGTAAAATATGTCAAAGACTATGTCAGAAGAGAATATGGCAAAGACTATGCCAGAATAAAATGCCAAAAATTATATAATATATATATATATATATATATATATATAGATAGATATATATATATATATATGTATGTATATATATATATATACATATATATATAGATAGATAGAGATAGATAGATAATATATATATATATATATATATATATATATATATATATATATATATATATATATATATATTTATATATATAATGTGCATACGTTTATGTCCATACATCGCTAACATGCATAAAAAAGAGCAAGTGTCTAGCTATTATAGTGTGTGTGTTTAAATTTTGGTAAATAAAATAATAAAAGGGAGATATTTTCTATATTTCATGCAATCCGAAGCTTCCTAACAGTTGACAAGGTGCTTTGGCCATGCGATTGATATGAACATAATGAGTTCATAAGTATATTCACGCATCAAAATATGAATCGTAAAAGCGTATTGTATATACACATTTCTTTTAAAGACATACATAAGGAGCGACCAAGAAAATATATCCCAGTTTACACGCAGGAAAAAAAAATGACCAACTCCATCTAATCTATTCAGCGTCACACCACAACCGGCCTAAAATCTGTGTCACCATCTCTCCAAAAGCTATAAGATGTTGACCCATCACAACTCTTGAAAGAAATCTTGTCTAATCCCCCTGAGCAAGGGTGGGCAGAGTGTCTCCCGTGAAGAAAGGACACGTATGCGCCCACACGTCCAACCTTAATCGCCCCAGAAGAAGAGGAGTCAATCGACCACTGTTTGTTTACAGTTCTTCTTCTGTTCGGTTTGGTATTGGAAGGACGGTCACTTCTCGGTACTCTGTAGTTCGTTACGCGCACTTTCCCACTTCGCCAAATTGGCTTTCGCCTCTGTGCAAACTCTCTCATAACACCCATCTATCTCTCTCTCTCTCTCTCTCTCTCTCTCTCTCTCTCTCTCTCTCAAAGTGGAGTTAAGTAATTGACAATGAAAGAATACTGGGCACTCTTTTACATATATAT
>NC_090741.1:41077196-41082196 GCF_036898095.1 Palaemon carinicauda | reverse complement strand
CTGGGGCTCTGATCCCCAGGACGTTAAGAGAGTCAAGACATTAATGTATTAAAAATATATATGGCTTATTTGAATATATATATATATATATATATATATATATATATATATATATATATATATATATATATATAAATATATATATATATATATATATATAAATATATATAAATATATATATATATATATATATATATTTATATATATATTATATATGTATATATAATATATATATAAAATATATATATATATATATATATATATATATTATATATATACATATATTATATATATATATATATATATATATATATATATATATATATATATATATATATATATATATATGCTAAGTCGATGAAACCATTTCATCTCACAAACATCCCGAAATACAATAACAAGGATATTTTCACAAAATGAACTGCCCATTTGAAATAAACCTCTATTTTTTCTAAATACCTTTTCTCGCTCCCCTTCATTACCTGAAGCTCTTAAATGTCCCCCACGAGAGTATAATGAAACCAGGAAAATTAATTTCAGGGGAAAATGAGTTTCAAGGAAAATTAATCTATTTCATTAATTTCAGCGTGGAACTCCAGGAATGCACGGCCCAAGTGGCCTGTTGCATTTTGGGGGATATATTGTCTTGGAGTGCACGAAAACAACAATAATGTTATTACTAATTATAATACTACTCGTACTAGAATTATCATCATCATGATGTTGCTAATGGTAGTAGGACAAATAATAATTCATGGTTACAGTAGGGACATGAATCATGGTATGACAATGAAATAATATCCAACAGATTTTGTAGATTTTAGAACAGAACCATCATTAGAATATTGGGAGCTAAATAGTAGGACAGGATTAGAAATGAAACTATAAGAGAGATTACTAAAGTGTCATATGTGGATGAGATAATGGTGAGGGGTAGATTGAGATGGTTTGGGCATGCTCTTCGCACTCTCCAAGAGAGATTAGTTCACCAAACTTTCAACTGGGCTTCACAAGGCACTATAAGAGTTGGAAGAACCAGACCTACATGGCTTCCGATTATGAAGCGTGAAGTGGGAGGTGATGAAGTGAGACCCATTGATTTAAAAACTCAAGTTAGAGACAACTGACCAAATCTAACTGAGGTCCTTTGCGTCAATAGGCGTGGAAGATATGATGATGATGGTTACTTAACGTATACAGTAGTATAAAGCCATATACTTTAAATGCAATTGCAATACTAATAGCACTAATATGTGTATTGCGTTATGTTAGAACACTTGGAAGATATCTACACAGGAACTACATAAAGATAATGAAGAAATTCCGTTTGAGAAAGGAGTTAGGCAGGGAGACCCCATCTCTCCTAAATTATTCAAAACTTGCCTAGAAATAGTTTTTAGGAATTTAGATTGGGAAAATGTAGGAATTAATATCCATGGGGAATACCTTAAGAAATTAAGATTTGCAGATGACATACAGTAGTTGTGTTGAGTGAATCATGGAGGAAATTAAAGATGATAAAAAATTTAAATAGAGAAACCAGAAATGTAGGACTGAAAACGAATGAGTAAAACTAAGACAATGTTCAATGAAAATGCAGCAAAACAACAAATACGAGTTATGGACGAACCTCTAGAACTTGTTAATGAATAAAAGTGCTCAGAGAAGACAGTAGGTGGTTCTCTAGGACACACGACCGAAATTAAAAGCAGGATGAGTATGGGATGGAGAGCATTTTGGTAAACAAAATGAGACTATAAATGTAAAATGCCATTTTCTCTAAAGAGAAAAGTATTTAATGAGATGGACATACCCGTATTAACTTAACACACCTTGAACTTGGAGCCTTACTAAAGCCTTATAACTTAAAGAGCTAAGAAAAGAATTATGATGGGAATAACAATAAGAGAGAAAAAGAGCAACTCGGATACGAGAACAAACTAAAGTATAGGATATTCTAATAACACGTAAGAAAAATGATTGGACATGGGCAGGGCATACTGTATAAGGAGAATGACAGGCAATAGATGGAGTTTAAGAATAGCAGAATGGATCCCTAGAGGGAAAAAAAACCCAGGGCAAGGAATAAAACCGATGGATTGATGAACTATGTAAGTTTACGGGTGTGAGACTGGCACAAAAAGACTATAAACAGACGCAAGTGGAAGGATATGTCTGAGGCCTTGTTCTGCAGGGGACCAGTAACGGCTGCTGATGATGATGATGAAGATACATACATTATATATATATATATATATATATATATTACATTATATTATATTATATTATATATATATATATATATATATATATATATATATATATATATATATAAAACAACAAATGCAGCTGTATCTAGTCCACTGCAGGTCGAAGGCCTCAGACATGTCCTTATTCGTGTCTGGGGTCTGGCCAGTTTTCACCACCACGCTGGCCAACTGCGGATTGGTGATGATAGGAGATTTTTGTCGAACGCTTACAGCAAACCAACCTAGTATGGGTGGCCCTGTCTAGTACAGTTTGACTGATTATGGCGATACACAAACCTTTCACCACATTAAGGTATCCACACCAAAAAGGGATAATAAATATATATATATATATATATATATATATATATATATATATATATATATATATATATATACATACATATATACATACAGTATACATATATATATATATTTATACATATATATTACATACACATATATATATATATATATATATATATATATATATATATATATTACACACACGCACATATATATATATATATATATATATATATATATATATATATATATATATATATATATATATATATGTACATACACGTATGGACAGAATCTATTATATATTTATATTCATTTATATCCTCTCTCTCTCTCTCTCTCTCTCTCTCTCTCTCTCTCTCTCTCTCTCTCTCTCTCTCTCTCTCTCTCTCTCTCTCTAAAGGTCACGATTTCATTACTAGGCTCGGCGAAAAAGCAATTTCGCACAAGCGAGAGCTGGAAAATTGAATGAAAGAGAAAAAATGAAGACGAAATAGCACTTAATATATCGCAGAGGCAGGGAAGTTACGAAACTTTAGTTTAACATTCAGACAATGGCAATTGATTTACAATGTGATTGATAAAGAAAGCTATTTATTTTCAATAACAACAATAATAATAATAGTTAATGATTTCCAATATTAATAATAATAGTAATCAACGATTTCCATTATCAAATAACAATCATAATTAGTGATTTTCAATATCAACAATAATCATAATTAATGATTTCCAATATCAATAATAATCATAAATAACGATTTCCATTATCAAATAATAATTATAATTAGTGATTTTCATTATCAAATAATAATCATAATTAGTGATTTTCAATATCAATAATAATCATAATTAATGACTTTCAAATATCAATAATAATAAAATATAAAAATTGATAATGATAAAAATAGCTATTTACAGCAATTGTTTATGAAAAAATACAATTATTATCCTTTAGTTACTAATTAATGATTTCCAATATCAATAATAATCATATTTAATGATTTCCAATATCTATAACAATAATTAATGGTTTTCACTATCAATAATAATCAATGATTTCAAATATCAATAACAATAGTAATAAAATATAATAAAAATTAATAATGATAAAGATACTTAAATTATTTATAGCAATAGTTTATGAAAAATTAAAATTATTATCCTTTAGCAACTAAATCAACCTTTTATATAGCAATATGAAGCCTATTGTAATTACAAAATTATAAAATAAAACGATAATATATTAGCATAGCAACAGACTTTCTTTAACCTCCTCGCTCACAACCAAGTTTTATCTTTTGAGAAAATTCTATCTAATGACTCAACTTTAAATCCCAATATCAGACTTTTAACATAGTTGACTTAAATTCCTCTCAAAGTGTAAAAGGAGATGAAATAATACGGTAAGTGTGGCAGACAGACAGCAAATATTCTTCTAGGAGAAGTTCACTACAAAATCTAGCCATTGTTCTCTAGTCTTGGGTAGTACCATAGCCTCTATGGCATGGTCTTCCACTGTCTTGGGGTAGCGTTCTCTTGCTTGAGGGTACACTCGCACACTATTCTATCTAGTTTCTCTTCCTCTTGCTTTGTTAAAGTTTTCATAGAGTATGTAGGAAATATTTATTTAAATGTTACTGCTCCTAAACTATTTTATTTTTCCTTGTTTCCTTTCCTCACTGGGCTATTTTCCCTGTTGGGGTCACTGGGCTTATATAATCTTGCTTTTCCAACTAGGGTTGTAGCTTAATAAATAATAATAATAATAATAATAATAATAATAATAATAATAATAATAATAATAATATGTCTGTTAGACATGGTAGGGTGAATCGTATTGGTAGGCAGACTAACAGACAAATGGATGGACAGACTAGAGGGGAACTCAATAAAGCGCAGACCTCCGCCGCCGCAGCTTATTTCTCGACCTTTTCGAGACCTTGAGTTTTGACCTTAACATGTATCAATTGGCGTCAATTTTCATAAACTATATTATTATTATTATTATTATTATTATTACTACTACTACTACTACTACTTGTTACGCTACAACCCTAGTTGGAACTGCAGGATGCTATAACAGGGTAAATAGCCCAGTGAGGAAACGAAATAACTAAAAGCTACAAGAAGTTTAAGAACAATAGTAACATTGAAATACATTTTCAAACAAACTATAAAAACTTGAAAATAATAAGAGGATAAAAAGTTCAAAATAACAAGAGGAAAAGAAACAAGATAGAATAGTGTGCCCGAGTGTACCCTCAGGAAAGAGATCTCTAACCCAAGACAGTGAAAGGCTTGGTACAGAGGCTATGGCACTACCCAAAACTAGAGAACAATGATTTGATTTTGGAGTGTCCTTCTCCTAAAAGAACTGCTTACCATAGCTAAAGAGTCTCTCTTACCCTTACCAAGAGGAAAGTAGCCACTGAACAATAACAG
>NC_090741.1:41064696-41072196 GCF_036898095.1 Palaemon carinicauda | reverse complement strand
CAGCCGCCTATCTTTAATTCACAGCATCTTATGGGCCAACAATGTTATTTATTCATAAGGAACTAATCTAATAAGAACTTACTTACTACCCCAATGTTGGTTTGGTTGAACTAATCTCTGCAGAGTTTAAAATGAGGCCTGGCATCCCACTGGGCGCACAAAAAAAAAAAAATATTTCAATCGGAAATTCTCCGTTTAAATATACTGTTCTTTGCCGTAATTCGGTAAAATACAGACGACCGTATTATTACCCTACTTTGTAATTATTTTTTTACGAGTTGATGGCCGTAATATCACTCTTTTACATCAATATATCAATTTTGTAAAACGGTAAATGTTTGACAATATTTAATCCAGTATTTCTACCGTTTTTTTTTTTTTTTTTTTTTTTTTTTTTTTTTTTTTTTTTTTTTTTTTTTTTTTTTTTTTTTTTTTACGGCAAATTTCTATCTGTGGTACGAAATCAAAAATTATTGGAAATGTCATCATTCTTACAGTATCAACTTATATAAAATTGTTTTATAATAGTATTTTATTATGAACTTTTGATACAATATATGAAATTTATGATTTCAGTTGGATTTACGGACGTGTCACCTAAGGTTTGTAAGATAAGGACCTACTGTAAACAATATAGGCCTAGGCATATTCTTTAAGATTTTACAATGAACTCCCAACGTCATCTGGACAGTATCTACCAATTATATATTTACGGGCTGAGGAGGCCCATGAGGTAACGTCCTTTGCCTGGTGAACGCCAAGACTGGGGTTCGAGTCCCGCTCAAACTCGCTAGTTTCTTTGGTCGCAGCAACCTCACCATCCTTGTGAGCTAAGAATGGGGGGTTTGGGGGACCCTATAGGTCTATGTGCTGAGTCATCAGCAGCCATTTCCTGGCCCTCTTGGTCCTAGCTTGGGTGAAGAGGGGGCTTGGGCGCTCATATGTATATATGGTCAGTCTCTCGGGCATTGTCTTGCTTGATAGGGTAATGTCACTGTCCCTGGCCTCTGCCATTCATGGGCGGCCTTTAAACCTTTAAACTAGAAGTATCTACACGTACCCTACTTAAATAATCTTGATAACTTTCTTAACTCAAACCAAAAATACATTTATAAGTCAATATCTGAAGTTATTAACCTTATTAACCTTAAATATATTTGGCAGCTTAAAGAACAAGGTTATTCTCTCATCATAATATTTGAATTCTTTTTTGTTTATCATTATGATAAATAGGTATAAATAGTATTATATATTCACCAAAAGTTTAAAACAAAACAAATGAGAATAATTTTATAAAAATATAGATACCATAATCCTTTCTACATACTTTATACATTCCTTCGTATTTATGACAAATATATCAAATGATTAATCAGACCGGGGAATAGACGATAATGTTGAGTTTATCCCTCATGATATATAACAAATCTACTAAATATTTGATTCATAAATTAAAGAATCCGAAAAACCTATATAATTAATATTTTACTTCCTTCTAGAGTTATTCATGATTTAAAAATCCGCAAAACATATATAATTAATTTTCTACCCCCTCTAGATTTATTCATGATGAAAAAATCTGCAAAACTTATATAATCAATTTTCTACTACCCTCTAGATTCATTATAATTTAAAAATCCGCAAATATATATAATTAATTTGGTATTTCCCTCTGGATTCATACACGATTTAAAAATCCACAAAACCTATATAATTTATGCTTTACTCCCCACTAGATTTATTTATGATTAAAAAAATCCGCAAAATATGTATAACTAATGTTTTGTTATTATTATTATTAATATTATTATTATTATTATTATTATTATTAGTAGTAGTAGTAATAGAGTTTTTGCAATAATTTTATTCATCAATTTCCATCTAGATTTATGAAAAATGTATGAAGTCTATTTCTCACCTGGAGAAGTGTAGGTAATCCCCCCTCCTGAATGGAGTCTTTCCTCGCCTGCCTTGTTTTCCGACGACGTTTCCGTAAGAGACAAAATGTCTGATGTATGCATAAACCATGAGGTTCGCCCAGGCGGAGGCAAATTATTTTGTTGGAGGAACTTATAATCGTATTCATAGGCTAATCCCGTAAATTTAACGTCACGGCGTTTTCATCGCCAAAGGGAGAGGGGGGGGAGGGAAACGAGAGGGGGGAGGGAAACGAGAGGGGGGGAGGGAGGAGGGGGGGAGGGAGGGGGGAGGATGGTAGGGAATGGGGAGAGAAAAGTGGGAAGTAAGGTGAATCTGGACTTTCAACATCTTCACTTGAGGGAATATTTTGGAAATGTTGAGAGAGAGAGAGAGAGAGAGAGAGAGAGAGAGAGAGAGAGAGAGAGAGAGAGAGAGAGAGAGAGAGAGTGTGTTACTGTATGTGTAGTAAAAGTTCTAGAACGATAGGTACTTTGTGTGAAATTAAAGAGAGAGAGAGAGAGAGAGAGAGAGAGAGAGAGAGAGAGAGAGAGAGTGTGTGTGTGTTACTGTATGTGTAATAAAAGTTCTAGAACGATAGATGTTTTGTGTGAAATTAATGAGAGAGAGAGAGAGAGAGAGAGAGAGAGAGAGAGAGAGAGAGAGAGAGAGAGAGAGAGAGAGAGAGAGAGTGTGTGTGTGTGTTACTGTATGTGTAATAAAAGTTCTAGAACGATAGGTACTTTGTGTGAAATTAATGAGAGAGAAAGAGAGAGAGGGTGTGTGTGTGTATGTGTATGTGTGTGCTAGTTCATGTGTAATAAAAAAAGAACATTAAATGCTCAGTGTGGAAATTAATGTGAAATATTTTTTCATGTGTTATAAGAGATAGGTGCTTTATGTGTGAAAATATACAGAGAGAGAGAGAGAGAGAGAGAGAGAGAGAGAGAGAGAGAGAGAGAGAGAGAGAGAGAGAGAGAGAGAGAGAGAGAGAGAATCATTTTCGACACCTTGTACCTATCCGGCCACAACAAACTTCTATCGCTAGACACAAGAAATGTTGTAGACTTCAAAAGTAAAGATTCACAACACTGCCATATACACCCCACCCCCAAACATTGTTCCCAGCATTTTCTTTAAATTTATCTTCCTTTTCCATTCCTTTTTTCTAATTTTCAAAATTTTCATGTTTCCATTTTTCTTCATTTCCAGATAATTCCCTTAATATTCCTGTTTTTACTCTATTTATTTTTTCAAAAATGTCCCAAAATTTTTCTCTATTTTCAATTTTTTTTTTCAAAATTCATCCAATTTCCAGTTTCAAGTTTTCCCATTTATTCTACTTCCACAATTTCAATTATTATTTTTTTTTTTACAGATATCCGAAATTTAAAATTATATCCCTAACTTCAATTGTTCCCCTACAAAAATCCCTATCCATATTTCCATTATTTTCCAAACATTACCCTTTATTTCCCCTTAAACTCCACGATTTACCCTTCCGAAATTCCCCAATCTCTCTTTGCTTTTCCCCATCAATTTCCATAATATCCCCGACGCCTTTCACCTCCCATAAATAACATCACTGAGGAGAGAAGAGATAAAATCAATAGAGTTAGCGATTGGGGTTTTACAGCAGCCTGATTGGCCCCTGCTATTCTTCCTTATAAGGGTCTTGTTCATTTACCTTTAATGTGTTGAAAATATTGTCCCACTTTATCATATCTTATTCATTTACCTTCAATGTGTTGAAAATATTGTCCCACTTTATCATATCTTATTCATTTACCTTCAATGTGTTGAAAATATTGTCCCACTTTATCATGTCTTATTCATTTACCTTCAATGTGTTGAAAATATTGTCCCACTTTATCATGTCTTATTCATTTATCATCCATGTGTTGAAGATATTGTCCCACTTTATCATATCTTATTCATTTACATTCAATGTGTTGAAGATATTGTCCCACTTTATCATGTCTTATTCATTTACCTTCAATGTGTTGAAAATATTGTCCCACTTTATCATGTCTTATTCATTTACCTTCAATGTGTTGAAAATATTGTCCCACTTTATCATGTCTTATTCATTTACCTTCAATGTGTTGAAAATATTGTCCCACTTTATCATGTCTTATTCATTTACCTTCAATGTGTTGAAAATATTGTCCCACTTTATCATATCTTATTCATTTACCTTCAATGTGTTGAAAATATTGTCCCACTTTATCATGTCTTATTCATTTACCTTCAATGTGTTGAAAATATTGTCCCGCTTTATCATATCTTATTCATTTACCTTCAATGTGTTGAAAATATTGTCCCGCTTTATCATATCTTATTCATTTACCTTCAATGTGTTGAAAATATTGTCCCGCTTTATCATGTCTTATTCATTTACCTTCAATGTGTTGAAAATATTGTCCCGCTTTATCATGTCTTATTCATTTACCTTCAATGTGTTGAAAATATTGTCCCGCTTTATCATATCTTATTCATTTACCTTCAATGTGTTGAAAATATTGTCCCACTTTATCATGTCTTATTCATTTACCTTCAATGTGTTGAAAATATTGTCCCACTTTATCATGTCTTATTCATTTACCTTCAATGTGTTGAAAATATTGTCCCACTTTATCATGTCTTATTCATTTACCTTCAATGTGTTGAAAATATTGTCCCACTTTATCATGTCTTATTCATTTACCTTCAATGTGTTGAAAATATTGTCCCACTTTATCATGTCTTATTCATTTACCTTCAATGTGTTGAAAATATTGTCCCACTTTATCATGTCTTATTCATTTACCTTCAATGTGTTGAAAATATTGTCCCACTTTATCATGTCTTATTCATTTATCATCCATGTGTTGAAGATATTGTCCCACTTTATCATATCTTATTCATTTACATTCAATGTGTTGAAGATATTGTCCCACTTTATCATGTCTTATTCATTTACCTTCAATGTGTTGAAAATATTGTCCCACTTTATCATGTCTTATTCATTTATCATCCATGTGTTGAAGATATTGTCCCACTTTATCATATCTTATTCATTTACCTTCATTGTGTAGAAGATATTGTCCCGCTTTATCATATCTTATTCATTTACCTTCAATGTGTAGAAAATATTGCCCCACTTTATCATATCTTATTCATTTACCTTCAATGTGTTGAAGATAGTCCCATTTTATCAGATCTTATTCATTTACCTTCAATGTGTAGAAGATATTGTCACACTTTATCATATCTTATTCATTTACCTTCAATGTGTTGAAGATATTGTCCCACTCTGTCATATCTTATTCATTTACCTTCCATCTGTTGAAGATATTGTCCCACTTTATCATATCTTATTCATTTACCTTCAATGTGTAGAAGATATTGTCCCACTTTATCATGTCTTATTCATTTACCTTCAATGTGTAGAAGATATTGTCCCACTTTATCATATCTTATTCATTTACCTTCAATGTGTTGAAAATATTGTCCCACTTTATCATGTCTTGTTCATTTACCATCCATGTGTTGAAGATATTGTCCCACTTTATCATATCTTATTCATTTACCTTCAATGTGTAGAAGATATTGTCCCACTTTATCATATCTTATTCATTTACCTTCAATGTGTTGAAAATATTGTCCCACTTTATCATGTCTTGTTCATTTACCATCCATGTGTTGAAGATATTGTCCCACTTTATCATATCTTATTCATTTACCTTCAATGTGTAGAAGATATTGTCCCACTTTATCATATCTTATTCATTTACCTTCAATGAGTTGAAGATATTGTCCCACTTTATCATATCTTATTCATTTACCTTCAATGAGTAGAATATATTGTTTCAATTTATCATATCTTATTCATTCACCTTCAATGTGTAGAAGATATTGTCCCACTTTATCGTATCTTATTCATTTACCTTCAATGTGTAGAAGATATTGTCCCACTTTATCATATCTTATTCATTTACCTTCAATGTGTTGAAGATATTGTCCCACTTTATCATATCTTATTCATTTACCTTCAATGTGTAGAAGATATTGTCCCACTATCATATCTTATTCATTTACCTTCAATGCGTTGAAGATATTGTCCCACTTTATCATATCTTATTCATTTACCTTCAATGAGTAGAATATATTGTTTCAATTTATCATATCTTATTCATTCACCTTCAATGTGTAGAAGATATTGTCCCACTTTATCATATCTTATTCATTTACCTCCAATGTGTATTAGATATTGTCCCATTATCATATCTTATTCATTTACCTTCAATGTGTTGAAGATATTGTCCCACTTTATCATGGAAGCAAAAATTCTTCATCGAATATTTACTTTAATTATATATTTTGTCTGCTAAACATAACAATAAGGATATAAAATTCCTTAGGGTTATTTATATACTTTATATGTCTAGACGATGTTATCTGACTTTATCATATCTTATGTTAGGAAAAGATCCTTGGACGGATATTTACTTTATCATATCGAATGATTGGTAAAGATTCCTAAATGAAATGGAAATCCTTTGTCTTTTGATGTTATTTATATTTCAAGATCCAGAACTTTGTCTTATTTTATCGTATCTTGACGGACATTTACTTTATCACATCTTACGTTCTGTAAAGATAGCTATAGTCATGAGTTTCCTTCGCGTTTTGAAGTTTATTAATACTCATTAAATCAAAATTTATCTTCGTTGTTATCGTTTGTTTGGTGAACATAAGTCCGATACTAAAAGTCCAAGACGAATATGTAAGCCATTAAAATTCTTAAAAGATTATTAAATTGTCCTTTTTTTAATTTCTTGTAAAAACTACCTAAAATTACACGAACGCTAACACAGACAATCTATCACAAACTAATTCAATATCTTAAATTATCTATTAAAAAAAAGAAAAAAAATCCATTATCAAAACGAAAAAAAAAAAGGACAAAATCCAAGGAGCAAAAAAAAAAAAAGAGAAGAAAGCTCAATTCATCCCCCTTCATTTTACAACTAGACACAATCCCAAAAAAGTACAAATGAGTTTATTATCCATTATATATCAAAATATCCTTATACAAAAAAAAAAAAAAAAAAATTCGTATAGCACATTACAACTGATATGCTATACGAAATCTGCATATACAGTACACACAAAAACAGAACAAATAAGTTTGCTACATTTCATATAGTAAAATATCCACACACCCCATGAAACCAAAAATTCCAAAATGTATATCAAAAGGATGTATTATATACTGTAGCATATAAATCAAAACAATGTATTATCTACTGTAGCATACACAGTATATTAAAGGAATGTATCGTCTACCGTAGCATATATATCAAAACAACGTATCTATACTGTAGCATATACTATATATCAAAAGAATGTATTATCTACTGTAACATGTATATAAAAAATGTATCATCTACTGTAGCATATACTGTACATTATAAGAACGTATTATCTACAGTAGCATATATATCATAATGTATCTATCTACGGTAGCATATAATTTATAATAAAATAATGTATTATCTACCGTAGCATATATATCAAAACAATGTATTATATACTGTA
>NC_090741.1:41049696-41057196 GCF_036898095.1 Palaemon carinicauda | reverse complement strand
ACACTTATTCCAGGATTTTTTACCTATTTATTCCAGGATATTTTACCTATTTATTTCAGGATTTTTTTACCTATTTATTCCAGGATTATTTACAGTTTTAAAAACGGATATATTGACGTAAAGGAGTGACATTACGGTCACTAACCCGTAAAATGAAATAAAGTAAGGTAAAATTACGGTCGCCTGTATTTTACTGAAATACGGATGAGAACAGTATTTTACGAAGAATTTCCGATTAAAGTTACGGATGTTTTTTTTAACAGTGGCGATATACAATCGTATACCTGAAATCAAATACCCTTTTTCATACTCTACCAATTACACTCAATTTTTCCTAAATAGACTTTTAACTTTGTGACGTTAGCTTCGAAGAACTTATAATCTATACACAAGGCATCACACTAACTTGACTGTCCTAACCAATATTAACCTATTAGTCCATCCAGTGCTCCACGACCTTTGATCTTGTGACGATAGTTTATTACCTCCGCCAACGAAGTTGGGAGGGGATTATGTTTTCGCCCCTTTGTGTGTGTGTGTGTTTTTTTTTTTTTTTTTTTTTTTTGTGAACAGCTTCCTGGCCACAATTTTAATCGTAGAGTAATGAAACTTGCAGGGATTAACTGTTATGTTTTATCATGAAATCACCGTATACTAAACAGTCCTAAGTCCTTGGCAAAATGTCCCTTTAAAATCATCCTACCCAAATCAAGGTCTTCTGTTTTAAGAGCAGAGGAAAATGAGATCATCATTTAATTGATTCAGCCCAAACCCGAAAATAATCACATGGGAAACGGCACACCAGTCGCTTACAGGATGTAAGGCTGTAGATGTTAGGAAAACCAAAGACAGGAAGAGAATTCCTAAGCTCTGGTGGTATTAGAGCAATGAAATCTATCACTAAACAGAGCAATACAGGGATCATTCCCCTCCCCGTCCCCTTTCCAAAGAAAGAATCTCGCATCCTAATCACTCCTTTCCATTACCCATAACCCACCCCACCCCCACCCCCCTCCTTCCCCCAGATCCATTTCTACTCATCCTGAAGGCAAAACACACTCTCACAAACCAGAGAAAGGACAAGATGAAAGAAAGCCAGCGGCCATGTATTCAATCTTTCCGAAGTTCACAAATATTTTTGTTCTTTTCATTAAAAAAAAATTTTCATTAAAAAAAAAAAAAAGTTTTGGGAAATACAACCTTCTGAGCCAAAAGGCAAATTTTGTAGCTTTTTTTCTCTCACTTCCCCGTCATAATATTTTTTTTTATCACCCCACCACGAGACAAAAACCACCATTGTTCTAGATGACATCTTTTCGCTTCTTTTTCT
Source organism: Palaemon carinicauda (assembly GCF_036898095.1). Classification (NCBI taxonomy): domain Eukaryota; kingdom Metazoa; phylum Arthropoda; class Malacostraca; order Decapoda; family Palaemonidae; genus Palaemon; species Palaemon carinicauda. The sequence continues at coordinate 41,055,866 of NC_090741.1, read as the reverse complement.
CAGAAGCTTCGGTCGGCAAAATGGTCTTGTTGGCACGGATCTGTACGGTCTCAACCTCAATTTCGTCTTTCCTTAATTATCGCCGCCGGGAAAAAACTCTTTAAGAGAGAGAGAGAGAGAGAGAGAGAGAGAGAGAGAGAGAGAGAGAGAGAGAGAGAGAGAGAGAGAGAGAGAGAGATGGGTGCTTTTAGTAATTCTTTACTCGTGTGTATGGTAGAATGAATGATATAATAAACCTCATTATTTCTCAAAGAAAGAAAGAAATAGCATCGACTTATCACCGCAAGGTCATAATAATAAGAAATCTTTTCATTTCCCACCTCATTTAATTCGTAATAATCATGTAAAAGTTAAAACAGCAAACAATTCTTAATATAATAGTACACTAATCAGAAAAAATCTCGACCAGGACAGAGTGAACAAGAATTCGATCAAAACTGTATTTTACTCCTGAGAAATATTCATATTCTAAGTTTACATTGAACTTATTGGACTTCATAATCAATATTAGAGCATATAATATAATCTTATAAGAACCTATGCCCACCCAAACTAACTTCCTAAATTTTATCTAAGCTGAGGCGTCTGATGGACTAACTTGCCCTCATATCTTGAATATTTCTAACGAAAATTGCAACCTGAATAGACTCGTTACACAGTAAGACACATTTAGCATATATCAAAGTCACAGTGAACTGTATTCTAGCAGATTTTACGGGTTCTCATTTGACAAGCCTACATGTGAAGAGCGGGAGAGAATTTGGAAGTCTCCCTGGTCATGACTTACCCAAACATAAACAACTGATATCATTCACGAACTTAAACAAGAGTACCAACCAATATGTATACACTGATTACATACAAAGTCTAATTCACAACATTCACATATTGTTACAGTAGGTCCAAATTAAGTTCCAATAAACGGTCAATGTGTGATAATATAGTTCTTCGATTAAGTTTCTTTCAGAAGAAAAAAAATACTCTAAACAAAGCAAAATGTGGAGGCTAAGACTTCATTTCGATCCTTAGTCATACCTACACACAAGGCTCACCAGAAGTACGTTAAACACACTATATAAACTGCATTGCACCCTTTCATTTAATGGATGCTGAGACCCTCCTTGTCCTAGACTTCTTTCATACCCACGCCATTCTATGTCTACTTCTCCTACCTCCTGTCGCTGCTGAAGATCTTACCACATGACCAAACCACCTAAAAAAATTCTGACCCATCATTCACACACTTCTATCAATTTCCACGATACTCGCCATTTCAGTAGCTATTGCAACATTATTTATTTATTTATTTATATATATATATATATATATATATATATTATATATATATATGCCTGTATATATATATATATATATATATATATATATATATATATATATGTGTGTGTATATATATATATATATATATATAAATATATATATATATATATATATATATATATATATAAGCATAAGGTTTATCTTAAGAGCTTTAACATATTTTGTTAATCTTGAATTCCACGAAGAGATGGTTCAAAAACTTTAGTGCCTTTCTACTTTATTTATTTATTATATATATATATATATATATATATATATATATATACATATACATATACATATACATATACATATACATATACATATACATATACATATACATATACATATACATATACATATATATATATATATATATATATATATATATAGATAGATAGATAGATATATAGATAGGTATAGATATATATTTATATAATATATATTATTATTATTATTATTATTATTATTATTACTTGCTAAGCTACAACCCTAGCTGGAAAAGCAGGATGCTATAAGCCCAGGGGCCCCAACAGGGAAAATAGCCCAGTGAGAAAAGGAAACAAGGAAAAATAAAATATTTTAAGAACGGTAACAACTTTAGAATGAATGTTTCCTAAAATAAACTATAAAAACTTTAACAACAAATGAGGAAGACATTAGATAAAGTGTGTGCCCGAGTGTACCCTCAAGCAAGAAAACTCTAACCCAAGACAGTGGAAGACCATGGTGCAGAGGCTATGGTACTACCCAAGACGAGAGAACAATGGTTTGATTTTAGAGTATCCTTCTCCTATTAGAGCTGCTTACCATAGCTAAAAAGTCTCTTCTACCCTTACCAAGAGGAAAGTAGCCACTGAGCAATTACAGTGCAGTAATTAGCCCCTCGAGTGATGAAGAATTGTTTGGTAAACAGTGTTGTCAGGTGTATGAGGATAGAGGAGAATCTGTAAAGAATAGGCCAGACTATTCGGTGTATGTGTAGGCAAAGGGAATGAACCGTAACCAGAGAAAAGAATCCAATGTAGTACTGTCTGGCCAGTCAAAGGACTCCATAACTCTCTAGTGGTAGTATCTCAACGGCTGGCTGGTGCCAAGGCCAACCTACTACCTAAAATATACATAATAAATGTTACTCATTTATAAATTAAATATTACCAGGAATTTCTAACCATCATTAATACCAAAATCTCATTCCAAGTGCTTTCAACATTTGTGATTTAATTTTTTTTTTTTTTAATTCAAAATATATTAATTTTTTTTTTAATGAAACAGGACTTTTTTTCATATAGTTTCAAAATGTACTTAATTCACAAAATTCAGTCCATCTCTAATTCACGCAATAGAATACCATTCTATTCGGGTAGGTTTTCATTGCCAAAGTTTGAAACAATTGATTCACATAGTCCATAAAAAAAATATTCTGCTCTAAAGGATTTGATGCAACAATGTTCCTGTGGATGAAATTTCAGTCTTTCATTAATTCAAATTTAATGAAAGCGATTTATTTTGTAACGGTTTAGTACGGACTTAATTGTATGAGATAAATCGGTATAATCTATTTTACATTCATTCATTTCAGCTTTGTTTACATAATTTACTCAATAAATAAAAAATAAAATTAATCCAGAATTCATTCATTATTATTTATGCTGCTTATATATTTCACTCGCATTTTTCTACCCTTGTCAATTTTAACTATTTGGAGGTAGAAGTTTCAAGTGCCATATAGATATATAAATAAATATATGTATATATATATATATATATATGTATGTATATATGTGTATACACATATATATATATATATATATGTATGTATATATGTGTATACACATATATATAAATATATATACATATATATATATAATTATATATATACATATATATATTTATATATATATATATACACATGCATACACTGTACATACCTGTACAATGTTATTCTCTCTAAAAAGAAAAGTATTAATCAGATGGTCCTACAAGTAATAACTTATGCATCTGAAACTTGGAGACTTACTAAAACCTTCGATTGGAACATATGCTGGTATAACTCAAGGAGCAACATGGATACGAGAGCGAACTAAATTAGAGGTTATTCTAACATGTAAGAAAAACAAATGGACATGGACAGGACATACAATGACAATGACATACAATAGATGGACGTTAAGAATAACAGAATGGGTCCCTAGAGATTGGAAAAGAAACAGGGGATGGAAGATGTGATGACGGATTGACGTACTTAGAAGAAGAATTGCGGGTATACACTAGTATCGAAACAAACGCAAGTGAAAGGACATGTCTGAGGCCTATGTTCTGTAGTGGACAAGCCACAGCTGATGACACACGTGTGTATATATGTATATGTATATATATATATATACATATATATATATATATATATATATATATATATATATATATATATATATATATATATGTATATGTATATATATATATATATATATATATACATATATATATGTATATATATATATATATATATATATACATACATATATATATATATATATATATATATATATATATATATATATATATATAATGTTCCTTTAAATATGTATGACTCTTTCAAAATTTTAGGTGTGATTCTTGACAGTAAATTTACTTTTGAGAAACATATAAGGTCTGTCTTCTTCAATTGCACAAAAAAATAGGCTTATTGAGAAAGTCTTTCAAGATTTTCGATGTTCAATCTATTCTGAAGAAGTGTTTTAATTCTTTCATTCTACCTTGTTTTGAGTATTGTTCTCCTGTCTGGTCTTCAGCTGCTGATTCTCATCTTAATTTGTTGGACAGAAACTTGCGGTCTATTAAATTTCTTATTCCTGATCTAGATATTAATCTCTGGCACCGTCGTTCAATTAGTTCATTATGCATGTTGCATAAGATTTTTCATAACTCTGACCATCCTTTACATTCAGATCTCCCTGGACAATTCTATCCTGTTCGTAATACTAGTCAGGCAGTTAATTCTAATAGCCAGGCCTTCTCCATCACGAGGCTCAATACTACGCAGTACTCTAGAAGTTTTATTCCAGCTGTGACCAAGTTGTGGAATGATCTTCCTAATCGGGTGGTTGAATCAGTAGAACTTCAAAAGTTCAAAGTTGGAGCAAATGCTTTTTTGTTGACCAGGCGGACATGAGTCTTTTTATAGTTTATTTATGACATATTTGTTTTGATGTTGTTAATAGTTTATATATGACATGTCTGTTTTGACGTTGTTACTTATTTTAGAATGATTTATTGTTAATTTGTTCTCTTCATTTATTTATTTCCTTATTTCCTTTCCTCACTGGGCTATTTTTCCCTGTTGGAGCCCCTGGGCTTATAGCATCTTGCTTTTCCAACTAGGGTTGTAGCTTGGATAGTAATAATATATATATATATATATATATATATATATATATATATATATATATATATATATATATATATATATATATATATGGATACTTGAATCATTGATAGAAACAAAATAATATATATACTGTACATAGTAACATCCATCACCTTCGAAAAAATCTAGAAAGTAATAATTGTATGGAAAAAAAAAAGAATCATGTCAATATTGCATCATTATTGATTAATATCCAAAAGAAATTCTTTGGAAAAATACTGTGAAATGTGGTTTTCAGAGACGCATTTTCTGTGTTTCGAACGGCTCCAATATTGATGCGTACCGGAAATGGATTGTTCTAAATCTCAAACCCGAAAATATTCAGCGAAACCTATTATTTCAACGAGGCTTGCTATAAACCTTAATTACCCTTCGCTTAAGTTCGATCGCCGAGTGCGCGACCGCCGTTACTTAATAATAAAAGTAATGAATTATAGTAAAAATTATCTTTTCATCTACCTATCCAGTCTCAACTTTTCCTTCAAACTGAAAAGCCGAGCGTTGAATGACTTCAGAAGTTTCTGACTCAAATCCATCAATGAAATCACGTATTTATTATTATTATTATTATTATTATTATTATTATTATTATTTATTATGATGATGATGTGATGAGTTACTAGGGCCTATTGAAACAAGAGAAGGGAATTTTTCAGAGTCGTAAACGGCTTCGGAAAAAAATATTCCCGGATCTCCAAATGGCTTCAGAAGATATGGCCATAGACTTCGCATGGAATTCTAAATGACTCTAGAACAGAATCTCTGAACGGTTTCGAGAGAAAACTTTCCTGCATTATTATTATTATTATTATTTATTATGATGATGATGTGATGAGTTACTAGGGCCTATTGAAACAAGAGAAGGGAATTTTTCAGAGTCGTAAACGGCTTCGGAAAAAAATATTCCCGGATCTCCAAATGGCTTCAGAAGATATGGCCATAGACTTCGCATGGAATTCTAAATGACTCTAGAACAGAATCTCTGAACGGTTTCGAGAGAAAACTTTCCTGCATCTCCAAATGTCTTCAGAAGAAATAGCCTTAGTATTAGCAGGGAGTTCTGAATGAGTCCAGAAAAGAATCTTCCCGGAGCTCCCTGAAAGACCTCTGAAGAATATTTTCCAGGATCTCCAAAAGGCTTCAGAAGACATTGTACCCATAGACTTCGCATGGAGTTCTGAATGATTACTGTACAAAATCTTCCCGGAGCGGTTCTGAACAGACCCGTCCAAATGACTTATGAAGACCTGATGTCCTTTTTTTTTTCAAATAAAGCATGCAACATCTCTCATGATCTATAAGTAGCTATGCAAGTTTAAAACTGGAGACTCTTCGGAACACCTTCATAGATAAATGCTGCCAAAGTTGCTGAGCTTTGAAGATCATAATGTACGCGTCTTGAAGGATCGTTTGCATGATCATAATC
>NC_090741.1:41037196-41044696 GCF_036898095.1 Palaemon carinicauda | reverse complement strand
AGAGGATGTAATTTTTCCGGAGCAGTTCTGAATAGATCCGTCCCAAGCTCCAAATGACTTCTGAAGACCTGATCTCCTTTTTTCTTTTTTTTTTTTAAAATGAAGCATGCAACAACTCAAAATCTATATATGGAGTCTCTTCGGAACACCTTCATCTACAAATGGTTCTAATGTTTGCTGCCGAAGTTGCTGAGCTTTGAAGATCATATGTACGATCCTTGAAGAATCCTTTGCTTAGGGTGTTTTATAATTGTAGACTATAGGAAAAAAGGCCAGGTTTTGTATTGGTGCAAAGACAAATTGCGAGAAATGAGAACGTTGGCAGAAATGTTCAACAAAGCGATGGGAGCCGTGTTTTTTCAACAGGATTGTCCCAACCTTCAGCATTGAAAAAAAGGACATATTCGAATGGCACATGCGGAGAAATCGATGCCATTCGCGTCTTTACCAATCGCACTGAAGAGTCAAGACATGAATGCCAGCCATTTCTCTGAGGAACCTAACTAACTGAGGACACACGTCACTAAAATTTCTTTATTATTATTATTATTATTATTATTATTATTATTATTATTATTATTATTATTATTATTATTATTATTATTAGCAAAGCTACAACCCTAGTTGGAAAAGCAAGATGCTATAAGACCAAGGGCTCCAACAGGGAAAAATAGCCCAGTGAGGAAAGGAAATAAGGAAATAAATAAACGATATAAGAAATGAAAATTTAAAAAAAATACTTTAAAACATTAACACCATTAAAACATTCAATTTATAAACTATTAAAGGAAAACTGACGAACTAAAGGAAAAATAATTTTGAAATATAGAAGGAGCCTTTAATGCTAGAAGTAAGGCACCTCAACATAGAGGTAAAAAACTCTAATGTTAAAGATAAAGCACCTCAAAATGGAAACAAAGAGCCTTTAATGCTAGAGGTAGAGTACCTCAAAATAGAAATCAAAGAGCCACTAAAGCTTGCGGTAAAGCGCCGCAAAATAGAAGTCAAAGAAACAGAAATGCTAGGGATAAAACACCTCAACAGAGGAGTCAAAAAGCCCCTAATGCTAGAGGTAAAGCACCTCAAAAAGGAAGTCAGAGAGCCCTTAATGCTAGAGGTAAAGCACCTCTAATTAAAAGTCAAAGAGCCCCTAATGCTAGATGTGAAGCACCTCAAATTAGAAGTCTAAGAGCCACTAATGCTAGAGGTAAAGCACCTCAAAAAGGAAGTCAGAGAGCCCTTACTGGTAGGGGTAAAGCACCTTAAAACGGAAGCCAAAGATCCCCTAATACTAGAGGCAAAGCACCTCAAAAAGGAATCAAAGAGCCCTTAATGCTAGAGGTAAAGCACCTTAAAAAAGATGCCAAAGAGCCCCTAATGCTAGAGGCAAAGCACCTCAAAAAGGAAGCCAAAGAGCCCCTAATGCTAGTGGTAAAGCACCTCAAAAAGGAAGTCAAAGAGCCCCTAATGCTAGAGGTAAAGCACCTAAAAAAGGAAGTAAAAAAGCCCCTAATGCTAGAGGTAAAGCACCTAAAAAAGGAAGTCAAAAAGCCCCTAATGCTAGAGGTAAAGCACCTAAAAAAGGAAGTCAAAAAGCCCCTAATGCTAGAGGCAAAGCACCTCAAAAAGGAAGTCAAAGAGCCCCTAAAGCTAGTGGTAAAGCACCTCAAAAAGGAAGTCAAAGAGCCCCTAATGCTAGAGGTAAAGCACCTAAAAAAGGAAGTAAAAAAGCCCTAATGCTAGAGGTAAAGCACCTAAAAAAGGAAGTCAAAAAGCCCCTAATGCTAGAGGTAAAGCACCTCAAAAAGGAAGTCAAAGAGTCCCTAATGCTAGAGGTAAAATACCTGAAAAAGGAAGTCAAAAAGCCCCTAATGCTAGAGGTAAAGCACCTAAAAAAAGGAAGTCAAAGAGCCCTTAATGCTAGAGGTAAAGCACCTCAAAAAGGAAGTCAAAGAGCCCCTAATGCTAGAGGTAAAGCACCTCAAATTAGAAGTCTAAGAGCCACTAATACTAGAGGTAAAGCACCTCTAATTAGAAGTCAAAGAGCCCCTAATGCTAGAGGTAAAACACCTCAAACTAGAAGCCAAAGAGCCCCAAATACTAGTTTAAAACACCTAACAAAAAATGTCAGAGTCCCTAATATTACAGGTAAGGCACCTCAAATTAGAAGTCAAAGAGCCCCTAATGCTAGAGGTGAAATACCTGAAAATAGAAGTCAAAGAGCCCCTAATGCTAGAAGTAAAACACCTCAAACTAGAAGCCAAAGAACTCCTAATGCTAGAGGTAAAACACCTAACAAAAACCGTCAGAGAGTCCCTAATATTAGAGGTAAGGCACCTCAAACTAGAAGCCAAAGAACTCCTAATGCTAGAGGTAAAACACCTAACAAAATCCGTCAAAGAGTCCCTAATATTAGAGGTAAAGCACCACAAAATAGAAGTCAGAGCACCTAATGCTAGAGGCAAGTCACTTCAAAACAGAAGACAAAGAGACCCTAATGCTGGATGTAAAGCACCTCATAAAAGAAGTCGAAAGCCCCTAATGCTAAAGGCAAGGCTCCTCATAATAGAAGTTAAAGAACTCCTAATGCTGGAGGTAAGGCACTTCAAAATAGATGAAAAAGAGCCCCTAATGCTAGAGGTAAAGCACCTGAAAATAGAAGTCAAATAACCCCTAACACTACAGGTAAAGCACCAAAAAAAGAGAAGTCAAAGAGCCTCTAATGCTAGATATAAAGCACCTCAAAATGGAATTCAAAGAAACCCTAATGCTCGAAGTAAAGCACCTTGAAGTAGAAGTTAAAGAGCCTCTAATTCTAGAGGTAAAGCACCTGAAATAGAAGGTAAAGAGGCCCCCATACAGGAGGTAAAGCATCTGAAAATGGAAGTCAAAGAGCCCTTAATGCTAGAGGTAAGGCATCTCAAAATAGAACTCAAAAAGAGACTAATGCTAGGGGTAAAGCACCTCAAAATGGAAGTCAAAAAGCCCCTAATGCTAGAGGTAAAGCAACACGAAGAAGAAGTCAAAGAGCCTCTAATACTAGAGGTAAAGCACCTGAAAATAGAAGTCAAAGAGCTCTTAATGCTAGAAGTAAGGCATCTCCAAATAGAACTCAAAGAGCCCCTAATGCTAGAGGTAAGGCATTTCAAGAAAGAAGTCAAAGAGCCCCTAATGCTAGAGGTAAAACACCTCAAAAGTCAAAGAGCCATTAATGCTTGAGGTAAAGCCCCTCAAAATAGAAGTCAAAGAGCCTCCAATGCTAGAGGTAAAGCACCTCAAACTAGAAGTCAAAGAGCCTCTCATACTATTGGTAAAGCACCTCAAAACAGAAATCAAAGAGCCTCTAATGCTACATGTAAGGCATCCCAAAATAAAAGTCAAAGAGCCCCTAATGCTAGAGGTAAAGCACCTCAAAATAAAAATAAAAATCCCCTAATGCTATAGGTAAGGCACATCAAAATAGAAGTAGAGACCCTAATGCTAGAGGTAAAGCACCTAAAATTAGAAGTCAAAGAGCCTCTAATGCTTAAGGTAAGGCACCTCAAAATAGATGACAAAGAGCCCCTAATGTTAAAGGTAAGTCTCCTCAAAATAGAAGTCAAAGATTCCCTAATGCTGGAGGTAAAGCACTTCAAAATATAAGTCAAAGAGACCCTTATGCTAGAGGCAAAGCACCTCAAAACAGAAAAAAAACCCTTAATGCTACAGGTAAGGCACTTGAAAATAGAAGTAAAGAGGCCCCAATGCTAGAGGTAAAGCACCTAAAATTAGAAGTCAAAGTGCCTCTAATGCTAAAGGTAAAGATGAAAAAGAGCCCCTTATGCTAGAGGTAAGTCTCCTCAAAATAGAAGTCAAAGAGCTCCTAATGCTAGAGGTAAAGCACCTCAAAATAGAAGTCAAAGAGCCTCTAATGCTAGAGGTAAAGCACCTCAAAATGGAGGTCAACGAACCTATAATACTAGAGTTAACGAATTACAAAATAGAACCCAAGATCCTCTAATGCCAGAAGTGAGGAATATAAAATTAAGTGTGAAATAACTTCTAGTCTCAAGAGGTGAGACTCTTTTAAATAGAGGTCAGAGAGCCTCTAATGCTAGACGCATGGCATCTCAAAATAGAGCCCAGATAACCTCTAATGCCGGAAGTATGGCACCTTAAAATAGAGCCCAGATAACCTCTAATGCCGGAAGTATGGCACCTCAAAATAGAGCCCAGATAACCTCTAATGCTGGAAGTATGGCACCTCAAAATACAGGTTAAAGAATCTAATGCTATAGAAAAGTCACCTCAAAATAGAGGGCAAAGAGTCTCTAAAGCTATAAATAAGGCACTTCAAAATATGAGGGCAAAGAACCTCTAAAGCTATAAATAAGGCACCTCAAAATAGAGTAAAGGTAAGTTACCTCATGAAAGAGGTCAAATGCCCTCTAATGCTAAAGGTATGGCACCTCAAAATAGAGGTAAAAGAGCATCTAAGGATAGAAGTATAGCACCTAAATAGAGGCCAAAGACCCTTTAATATTATAAGAATGTCACCTCAAAATAGAGAACAAAGATACAAATGCTAGAAGTGTGGTACTCCAAAATACAGGTCAAAGGTCCTTAATTCTAGAAAAATGTCACCTCAAAATAAAGGACCAAGATACAAATGCTAGAATATGGTACCTCAAAATAGAGGTCAAAGAGCCTCTAATTCTAGAGGTATGACACCTCACAATAGATATCTTTAAAGAACTTCTAATGTTAGAAGTATGATACCCCAAAATGAAGATTAAAGAGCCTCTAATATAAGAAGTGGGGTACCTCAAAATAGAGGTTAAAGAGCCTCTAAAACTAGAAGTAGCGTATCTCAAAATATAGGTTAAAGAGCCTATAATGCTATAAGTATGGTACCTCAAAATGTAGGTTTAAGGAGCTTCTAAAGTAGAAGTATAGTACCTCAAAATAGATGATGAAGAGCAGCTATTGCTAGAAGTACGGTACCTCAAAATAGAGGCTAAAGAGCCTCTAAAGCTAAAAGTATGGTACCTCAAAATGGAGGTTAAGGAGCTTCTAAAGTAGAAGTATAGTACCTCAAAATAGAGGCTAAAGAGCCTCTAAAGTTAAAAGTACGGTACCTCAAAATAGAGGTTAAAGAGCCTCTGGTGGCATATGTAAGGAACCTCAAAAGACACCTGAAAATATGGGCCACAGAAGGGCTACATCAACTAAATGCAGCACACACACTTAGAAATTTCTAAATATTTTTTCATCGGAGATAGGACAAGAAGTTGAATGATCTTAATGTTTGACAGGAATTAACTGACCCCGCTTCACCCCATGGGAGTGGTGAACTAAGCCGCCAGCATACCTCCTCCTCCACCGAGCAGGCTTGCGCAACTTAATTCCCGTAAGTGACCAGACCTTTCATATATAGCCTAGCCATCCATGACTAAACTCTGGTAGATCGAAGACAAAAAGGGTTGTAACTTGGCTAGTAATATTATTTATATATATATATATATATATATATATATATATATATATATATATATATATATATATATATTAATTACTTATAACTAATATTCCACTTTTTTCAATTATCACATTAACGTCTCCTACCCTAAACCTTTTCTTCCTGTGTGTGTGTGTATGTGTATGTGTATATGTGTATATATATATATATATATATATATATATATATATATATATATTATATATATGTGTGTGTGTATATATATATGTATATATATACATATACTGTACATATAAATGCGGCCCTAAGTGTGTGTGTGTGCGTTTGTTATATATATATATATATATATATATATATATATATATATATATATATATATATATAGATAGATAGATAGATAGATAGATAGATAGATAGATAGATAGATAGATAGATAGATAGATAGATATACGGCCCTACGACTACAATAAGCTCCCACTAGACATCCAAAGGACTGAAGATCTCAAGGCTTTCAAGAGGAAACTGAAGACTTTCTTGTTTTCTAAGCGCTTCAGTAATGTAGACCAAACAATAAACGAGTAATATGCGGCGTTAAATGCTGAATGCCTTGGAATGTGCACAATAAAATGAATTATGAAAGGTACTGTAGAAAGTAGGGTTTCCCTTCTGTATGGGACCTGAAAAGCAGCCCTTAAAGTAAATAAAGAGCTTCGCTAAGGGTGGCGGATCTTCAGGTGATCCTAGACATATATTTATGTTGTATTTATTAATTATTCATTTTCAAGTATTTCTTTTTTAATTATAAGAATAACGTCTTACTACCTACCTACCTGATTCGACCTAAGGAGAAGCACCGACCACCACCACAACGTGGCAACAGGGAAAATAATAACTTCCAATGTCAATAGTTCCAAAAGTTGTTATACTCCTAAACATCGACACTCATTGCACTATGTAACTTCCTTTACTGAGTATATAAAATATCACTTTGAAATAGCATACGGATGAGAGAGAGAGAGAGAGAGAGAGAGAGAGAGAGAGAGAGAGAGAGAGAGAGAGAGAGAGAGAGAGAGAGAGAGAGAGAGAGAGACATGTTCGAAGGTTGATTCAGCAGCATGGCTCCGGGTTATCGACCATTGTCTGGACAGACTATATTCCGATTTTAAGTCCAAAGGAAGCATAGCAATATGAAGAAAAGAGAAAAAGCAAGTTCATTTAATATGCAATAAAAATTACCCTTTGAAAATACTGTGTGTTGGTATCTTCCCTAGATTCGATATGCAAGATATGGCTGACTCATGATTGTCCAACTGTTCAATTAATAAACTCATGATTTTTTACTCTCTATAACCTATAGTTCTGTATTTGCAAGATAAAATTAAAATATACAATCATTTAATTATAAAGTCAGTCATGTTTCCACTAGATGAAAGAAACAGTGTTGTTCCTGACAGTGCTTAGGATACAACACAATATTTATAATTATGATTAAAAAAAAAATTATACAGTTTATATGTACACATACATGCACAAACTATATATATATATATATATATATATATATATATATATATATATATATATATATATATATATATATATATATATATATATATATACATATATGTGTGTGTGTGTGTAATCATTTAATTATAAAGTCAGTCATGTTTCCACTAGATGAAAGAAACAGTGTTGTTCCTGACAGTGCTTAGGATACATCACAATATTTATAATTATGATTAAAAAAAAATTATACAGTTTATATGTACACATACATGCACAAACTATATATATATATATATATATATATATATATATATATATATATATATATATATATATATATACATATATGTGTGTGTGTGTGTGTGTAATCATTTAATTATAAAGTCAGTCATGTTTCCACTAGGTGAAAAAAAAAAAAGTGTTGTTTCTGACAGTGCTTAGGATACGACAACAAAATATTTATAATTATGTGATTACAAAAAAAAAAATATATAGTTTATATGTACACACACATGCACAAACTATATATATATATA
>NC_090741.1:41021408-41029196 GCF_036898095.1 Palaemon carinicauda | reverse complement strand
GAAAATTTAACAATATAAATCAATCAAAATAATACAAATTAGATCAAATAACAGCACTTCATCCAATCATTAAAAATGCAAAAATAGTAATAAAAGAGAAAATCAGCAAAAAACATATATAACAAACAAGGCAGGTATGTTCATTCAAAAATGTGCAACCGTCTATAGTCAATTCTTTTTAGTGAGGCAAATTTGCACCGACTAGCTTGGGTGCCCGCTTAGCTCGGAAAAGTTTCCTGATTGCTGATTGGTTGGACAAGATAATTCTAACCAATCAGATAGCAGAAAACGTTTTCCGAGCTAAAAGGGCACCGCTGCCATTCTGTGCAAATGCGCCTCATTAAAAAAAATTGACTATAGAAACAAACAAATGATACAGACACGTCAAACCTCATCACTAATGTCAATAAAAATGTATAAAAAAGCCCTCCCCCCAAAAAAAATAATTGATTAAAAACATGAAGTTCGAAATGACAATGAAATTCATACAATAATTAAAAACAAACAGACATCTAAGCTAATTAGGCTCATATTCAAAAGAATTGCCAAGGAAAGATAGATTTTCATAATATGAAAAAAATTAACACAGCCGTTTTTAATAAACATTAAAATAAGACTTTCAAGAGGAAACTGAAAACTTTGTTTTCTATATGCTTCGATAATTTGGATTTGACAATAAACGAGCAATATGGGGTGTGAAATGCTGAACGCCAGAGAATGTACAGTCACTCATATAAGTTAGTGGAAGTCCGGGTATTTGAGAGAGATTTTCATTTCGCTCCTTTCTGGACGACAGGTGTCTGAGAGGGCGAAACCGGTCAAATATTCAGCTACATTTCACGCTCCAAGACACCTGTCGTCCAGAAAGGGGGTGAAGTGGAAATCGCTCTCAAACACCCGGACATCCACCAACTTATATGAGTGACTGTACCATGATATAACGACTATGGTCCTGTAGTAAGTAGAGAGTTCGCCTGAAGTATAGGACCAGAAAGGCAGCACTTAATGTAAGGATGAGTTTACACGGTCGAACAGTTCGTAGAACGTGGTTCAACAGACAAGTGTTTGAAGTAATGTTCGAACGTGTGTAACGGGGTATTTGGTTGTCGAACACGTTTGATGAACGGTTCGAAGAAGTCAGTTCTCGCCTGACTTTGGTGGGCGGGTCTTCATTATCCACAAACCTTATGTATTTGTGCCGACTCCACCTCTTCAAACAGTTTGACAAGTAGATTTGACAACCGAGTTCGACGAGCCGTTTTGGCAAGCAGGTTCGACAACCGGGTTCGACGAACCATTCGACCGAGTAAACCCCGCTTGAGTAAAGAATGAAAATAATTTGAAATTATCTAGATATTGAAAACAGACAAGATCTAAAACTGTTTGGTCACTTGTTGAACAATTAGTAATAACATTAAAATAAATATTTCTAAAAACTAACAAAACAAGAGGAGGAAAAATTAGATAGAATAGCATGCCCGAGTGCGGCCTCAAGCAAGAGAACTCTGACCCAAGACAGTGGAAGACCATGGTACTAAGGAATGATTAAACTCGAAAGGTAAAAAAAGACTAGATTAGAATATAACAAGTATCAAACTAATAAACTAAAATACCGGTATATCACCTAAAATATAATCGGGAAAAAAAATCACAAAAGATATGAAACGCCGTCCTTTAAACATTGTTTTTAATATATTGTATATTCGCCTCTAATTATGTATTGCCGTTCTGTAAAGAACTTTAATAACTATCTACAGTGTATGTGCAAGTGTAGATTATTTTCAACAACTTATAATTTGCATAACTCGCAAAAAATCATATTCAATAAAGTGAAAAGAGGAAAAATTTCCAGTCCGGTACAGGACGAATTACTTGGGTTAACGCCCTTATAATTTTGTATCGGGGCTGATTTTATGCACCTACACACACAATATATATATATACATATACATACATACATATATATATATATATATATATATATATATATATATATATATATATATATATATATAAATATATAAATTATATATATATATATATATATATATATATATATGTGTGTCTATATACATATATATGTATATATGTATGTGTGTATATATACATATGTATATATAAATATATGTATGTACATGTGTATATATACACACACACACACACATATATATATATATATATATATATATATATATATATATATATATATATATATATATATATATATATATATATATAGTTGTAAATTCCAATAGCCTACTTGAATAAACTACATCATCGCGAACGTAAATAACATCAACATTCTCTTTAATTATTTATAAAAAAAAATAAGCTAATTGCTACAATAAAAAAAAGTTAAAAATACTTTAAAATATTCTATATTACGTTAGATTATCTGATATGCTAATGTATCGGCAAACAGGTTTTTTAAGATTTTGGCTCGAAAATTAAGAAAAATTAAAGAACTGGGGAAACTTCAAGATATCCAATTGTTATACCACACTTCCCCTACGAAGGTAATGATAATTTATAAGTACAATACAAGCCACTCTCTTAGGACGGACCTAAGTTCAAGA
Source organism: Palaemon carinicauda (assembly GCF_036898095.1). NCBI lineage: Eukaryota > Metazoa > Arthropoda > Malacostraca > Decapoda > Palaemonidae > Palaemon > Palaemon carinicauda. The sequence continues at coordinate 41,026,620 of NC_090741.1, read as the reverse complement.
TGTAAATGATAAAAATTGCTCTACAGAAGACATTGCTTAACCAGTCGTTTCTTTATCAAGTCCTGATTTTGTACCAAGCACCATTCATCGCCTAATCTCTTGACACACACACACACACACACACACACATATATATATATATATATATATATATATATATATATATATATATATATATATATAAATATAAATGTATATATAAATATATAAATATATATATATATATATATATATATATATATATAAATATATGTATATATAATATATAAATATATATATATAAATATATGTATATATAATATATAAATATATATATATATATATATATATATATATATATATATATATATATAAAATATGTGTATATATATATATATATATATATATATATAATATATATAGCATTCAATACCTTATCAAAAATATATATAAAATCTACCTACACGAGGATATACAAACGAATCAAACCCAACAAAACTGGTTTTAACAGAAACCAAAGAAATAACAGATACAAAATGCTATACATTTTATACTTAAAACTATTTTCTTAAAGTTATCAACACTTACCTTGCCTTCAAAGCCGTAAGCGTCTGGGTAGGGACTTGTAACTTGTCCGATTTTCATAGTTTCTAATAGGGTTGTAGCTTGGCTAATAATAATATCTTCATGTCCTTACCATTATAGTTTCGGAATCTCTTTATATTAATCTAAATTTGTTGGGTTATTGAAATCCGAAATATGCTTCTCTGTTAACGCCCATTTTTCATATTTGAATGTCGTTATTAATATTATTATTACTATCGCTGAAATTAAATCATGACAAGCTATTAAGCATTAAGAAGTTTGCAACGTTAACTGGCGTTTCAAATTATCGCTAAAATTTTACAATTGGAGAAACAAGAGTACTTTAATAACTACGGATTCTTTGATACTGAAAAAATTAATATTCCTAATACTGAAATTATGTAACATTCAGATTTTACAATTATTAGCATTGAAGTTGACGAAGTTAACGGTTATAACTAACACTGGAGTGCCATTTATCAAATTGTAAATCATCGAAATTCTTTAAATAAGAATTTCTATTTACCCTACGAATATATTAACAAATTTACGACTTCTCTCTACAGCGTTATAACTATAAAAATTTTCGGCAAAGTAGCTAAATAATTTATCGTTAAAAATGCATAACAGTCGATAATTTAAGCTTTACTCTGGATTTTCCAACAACGCAAACTATTTCATCAAACAGATTTTTAAAAAATGCTGAGGTATTGGTGAGCAATCGATAATTTCCAACAACGAAGAATATTTTATCGAACATTTTTAAAATGTTGACGTATATTTCAGAAATACTCAATTAAGACTAGCAATGGATTCCACAAGATGTAACGCATTTCACACATCGTTTGTTTCCTCTACCACAAGATGACACACGATACAAAACGCCAATATTTGATCTTGATTTAAACAGTTATGCGTATTTTAAAACACTAAAAGGTCCAAGGGAATCACTATGAGAAAGAAACGGCAGAGGAGGCCGTCTGCTAAATGCCCATGATTCCGTTTGGACCTGATGTCTCGGTAATAGATCCCGCCCATAAACCGTTTGTAAAGCGCTGCTTAAAACTACCGAAACATCGACAGCGGTAGTTACATCACTAGCAGTTAATGTGTGGTTGGGTATGTTTTTAGTAGGTCGGTTTGAAAGGTGCAGATAAGTTGGACGTTCTTTATTAAAATGATTATTATTATTATAACCATTGCTATTCTCTGAAAATCTGTCGAGAAGATATAGTTATATACCCATGGTTCTCTCCAACCTATTGTGTGTGTGTGTGTTGTGAGTCTATGTAACTATGTATGCATGTGTGTGTTGTGAGTCTATGCTTGTGTGTGTGTGCGTTGTGAGTCTATGCTTGTGCGTGTGTTGTGACTCTATGCTTGTGTGTGTGTGTGTGTGTGTGTGTGTGTATCTAGTGCTTGAGTTTGTGAGAGAGCTAAAAAACCTTCATACCAGGACGTAATCTATTTGATACTTTTCTCCTTATTTCTCTCTAACAGGTTTTAGCCCCAATCAGTTCTGCATTCAGGACAAAAGGCTCGGAGTCAACAAGCAATCAGCCATAAGCATTATTTATTTCTTCTTCTTTATCCATTTTTTTTATCCCGCCGGAGGAACAATAACGAGACAGAGAAACAAGACTTGAAATGAACTTGCATCCAAAAATGGATGTAGATGACTTGCCCTAGGAATAATGTATACCTGACGTAATTGGGGGGGGGGGCGTTATAGGTAATGTTCAACGCCATGCTATTTTGGCTTCGTTGTTATTGTAGGTATCATCACCATAACTTTAATCTCTCTCTCTCTCTCTCTCTCTCTCTCTCTTCTCTCTCTCTCTCTCTCTCTCTCTCTCTCGGTGTAATTTAGTTTGGTATTGTTCTTATCCTTTATTTTTTATCTAATACTTGCTCTCTGTCATGCTGTATAGCTTCGAGGAAGTTAGGTGTAAGTCTTGGAGAAACTGGGGTTCACTCCCACGCTTAAATTTATATATAAAATACATCATATATAAACGTGTGTACACATCACATCCACCCACCAGTCCAAGAGAGCGCGCACACACACACGCACGCATACAATATATATATATATATATATATATATATATATATATATATATATATATATATATATATATATATATATATATACGTACATATGTATATATACATACATACATACACACATACACATGTATATACATGTGTGTATACCTAATTTCGTCTCTTACTTTGACTAAACTAACGAGAGAGAGAGAGAGAGAGAGAGAGAGAGAGAGAGAGAGAGAGAGAGAGAGAGAGAGAGAGAGAGAGAGAGAGAGAGAGAGGGGAGAATTTAAGTGTTTTCGTGTCAATCTGAATACAATATGATGCCCTCAAAAACAATTAAATTCTGGCTTGATTCTTAAATAAGCTGAAAATTACCACATTATAAATTGAGCGCATTGAAAGACAGGCTTTGTTTTCAACCTACTTAAAACAGGAGAAATAATTCAAAATGTCATTAACTGTTCTTTGAAATCCCACAGTTCCCAATGTTTTTATAATCTGATTTCGAAATTGAAATAACGATGGGGGAAAAATCAGGAGAAAAGATGGAAAATTGATAGCTATTGAACAAATACGTCTTTATTAGGACAAATTTTAGTTATAGTTTATAAAGAAAATTTTAATTAATGTTGTCACTGTTCTTAAAATATTTCATTTTTCCTTGTTTCCTTTCATTACTGGGCTATTTTCCCTGTTTTGGCCCCTGGGCTTATAGCATCCTGCTTTTCCAAATAGGGTTGTAGCTTGGCAAGTAATAATAATAATAATTCTGATTTTTTTCCTTTAATTATTGAAATGGAAAAAAAATTATGGATTTTTAAGTAATAATAATAATAATAATAATAATAATAATAATAATAATAATAATTCTGATTTTTTTCCTTTAATTATTGAAATGGAAAAAATTTATGGATTTTTAAGTAATAATAATAATAATAATGATATTAATAATAATAATAATAATAATAATTCTGATTTTTTAATTTAATTAGTGAAATGGAAAAATTTATGGATTTTTAATCGCGTCATGACTTCATAAAATTAAAACTGGATTTTGATTTTCCACAAAGGATATTCTAGAATCTAGAATGTAGATCTGAATTCTAGATCTGTATTTCCCAAAGCGATTCAAGTTTGAATATTCTCAAGCTCTTTTCATTGCAAAATCTTTTGGATCATATCTTTTCTGACTTCAAAATACCAAAATTTTAATTCAATTTCAATATTTCTTGAAGCCGAGATATTGAAAAATATTTTCAAAACAGACCCATTTATTCAAATATTATTATTATTATTATTATTATTATTATTATTATTATTATTGTTGTTGTTGTTGTTGTTGTTGTTGTTACGTGCTAAGCTACAACCCTAGTTGGAAAAGCAGGATGCTATAAGCCCAGGGGCTCCAACAGGGAAAGTAGCCCAGTGAGGAAAGGAAACAAGGAAAAATAAAATATCTTAAGAACAGTAACAATAAAATATCTCCTATATAAACCATAAAAACTTCAAAATAACAAGAGCAAGAGGAAGAGAAATAAGATAGAATAGTGTGCCCAAGTGTACCCTCAAGCAAGAGAACTCTAACCCAAGACAGTGGAAGACCATGGTAAGCGGCTATGGCACTACCAAAGAATAGCGTACAATGGTTTGATTTTGGACTGCCCTTCTAGAAGAGCAGCAGAATTGAAGAAATATCCTTAAATTCAATTGTCAATCATTTCCACTCCAAGGTCTATGATTTATTAACAATTCTCCTGGTTAATTTGACTTTCAATTTATTCAAATTCAAAACCAGCATCATGAAATATTTTGCACCAAAACACATAAATAACTGATTATAAACTATAACTTATTAATTATTTAAAGTGTTTATAGTTATCAGTTAGTCTGTTAATTCAATTTGTAACTTCGTTATTATTATCATTATTATTATTATTATTATTATTATCACTATCACTATTACTATTATTATTATTATTATCATTATTATTATTATTATTGCTACTATCATTATTATTATTATTATTATTATTATTATTATTATTATTATTATTATCATCATCATTTGCCTCAAGAACAATTTGTACTATTCAAGTTAGCCTTTTATTCCAGTTCAAGAAATCACAGACTTACGTATCACTTCAATAACTTAAAACACAACTTATCACAGGTCACTTCGCCCCCATACACAGCTCCCAACCCCTGAAACCCCCCCCCCACCCTAACCCCCCCAAAAATAAAATAACCCCACAGATAAAAAAAGAATGAGTTTTAGAACAACTATCCTCAGGTGTCGATCGTCACACAGACAAGGAAAGCAAAGTAATGTCCGGGACGCCGATAGGAGATAACGCTTATCACGGTGTTTATGTCCTAAAACCCTTACGACGAAAGTAAAAAAATAAAAAAAGAGAGAGGCCTATGGTCAACTGCTTTGTCTTTGCGTTTTTTTTTCTTTTCTTTATTTATTTTTCTTAAGGGACAATTTTCGGACGGTTCCCTTTCTGCTTTTGTTTGTTGGCCTTTGTGTCTCATGTGTATAATAAAGGATGTATATATACTGTATATATACATACTATATATATACTGTATATAT
>NC_090741.1:40993908-41011408 GCF_036898095.1 Palaemon carinicauda | reverse complement strand
TTCACGCCAGTTCACGAGGAGTTCACGCCAGTTCACGACTCAAGTCGTGACAATGCGTGCCACAAATTCGTGCAAGTGTCAGCCTGGCTTATCTGGGTAAATAACACCACATGCCCCTTAATAAGATGAGCTTTTAATCTAAAACTTATCATCGCCTATGATCAACTAATCATCATCATCATCTCTTACGACTATTGACGCAAAGGGTCTCGGTTGGATTTCACCAGTCGTCTCTATGTTAAGGTTTTAAATCAATACTTCTCCTTTCATCATCTCCTACTTCACGCTTCATAGTCCTCAGCCAAGTAGGTCTGGTTCTTCCAACTCTTCTAGTACCTTGTGGAGCACATTTAAACATTTGATGAACTAATCTCTCTTGGGGAGAGCGAAAAATATGCCCAAACCATCTCCATCTACCCCTCACCATGATCTCATCCAATATATGGCACTCTAGTAATTTCTTTTATAGTTTAATTTTTTTTTTCAAGTAAATACATTGAATTTACCAATATGTGGAATAGAATTTTTCTCTTTTAGTTTAATTTTCTACTTTTTAGAAGTTTTGATCTACCCAGAAAAATTACAATTGACGGAGAAGTTTCCTTATTTTAACTTTTTAATAACAAGAAATATGAAATACCGAATTGATGAATTTGGCTGTAGATTCAGGAATCAAAAATATAAAAAATACAACTGGGTCGTCACTAAAAGTCATAAATTTATTATGCTATGTTGCCTACAAATAATCAAATTTTCATGGACCTTCAAAAATACGAAAAATTACAAGATTTGCCAAGATATACCATTATGAATAAACAAATACTGAAAGTTATAATACATCTTTCAATCGAAAGTGAGCCTACATGCCTATTAGAAACGTCATTGCCTGGCGATCGCCGGACTAGGGTTCGAGTTCCACTCAAGCTCAATAATTTCTTTACTGTCTGCAGTCTTACCATCCTTGTGAGTTAAGGAAGGGGGAGTTGGGACCTTATAGGTTTACCTGCCGATTCATCGATAGCCATTGCCTGGCCCTCCCTGGACCTAGCTTGGGTGGAGAGAGGGCTTAGGCACTGATCACATGTATATATGGTCAGTCTCTAGGGCATTGCCCTATTATTATTATTATTATTATTATTATTATTATTATTACCTAAGCTACAACCCTGGTTGGAAAAGCTAGATGCTATAAGCCCAGGGGCTCCAACAGGGAAAGTAACCCAGCGAGGAAAGGAAGCAAGGTAAAAAATAAAAATATTTTAAAACAGTAGCAACATTAAAATAATTATATCCAATATAAACTATAAAAACTTTAACAAAGTTGTCATTGTCACTTGCCTTTGCCACTCATGATTGGCCTTTAAACCATTAAATGGGGTAAGAAATATATCTTTTTCAATCTCAATCATAAAAAAACGTTGCTCTGAAGAGTTTTGTCTAATAATTCCCGAAACACCTAATATTCAGACATAAAAACAATGTTAAAAAAAAGGTTGCATAAATGAAGTGAAGCACATATTAATACCAAAATGTCTATACTCCTAGGACGGTACACTGGGGACACTAATCTATTTTCTCTTACTCTTGTTGTGTTAAAGGTTTTTATAGTTAACACTGGAGATATATATCCATTTTAATGTTCTCATCCTTCTTAAAATATATTTTTCCTTGTTTCCTTTCCCGCACTGAGCTATTTTCCTTGTTGGACCCCCTGGGCTTATAGCATCCTATTTTTCCAACGAGGGTTGTAGCTTAACAAGTAATAATGATAATAATAATAATAATAATAATAATAATAATAATAATAATAATAAGTTATTTGTATTCCTGCTAAAAGGTTAAGAACAGATAACTTCTAACAACTCTAGGCAGAGGAAACCTTGAACTCCGTCTCTGTTTCGGTTTACAAAACTGAATTAATAATGATCATTGGAGAAAGCCAGAAAGTGAAGCGTGGATAGGTGAAGAAAGCTGTATAGGCTTAATATTACACTGTATTCAAGAATTTTGATCTATCTGTGACTGGGTTGTGGAATGATCTTAATCAGGTAGTTGAATTGGTATAACTTCAAAAGTTCAAACTTGCTCAGAATGTTTTTATTATGCTGAACAGGCTGACTTGAGTGTCTCTTCATAGTTTATGAGAGAGAGAGAGAGAGAGAGAGAGAGAGAGAGAGAGAGAGAGAGAGAGAGAGAGAGAGAGAGATCAATAAAGTTGCTCTATTGCTCTCATAAACTAAAGGATGAACTTCTGAAATTGCTTTCACTTAAAATGTTATTTTAATTGTTCATCACTTCTCTTGCAGTTTATATGTTACCTTGTCAAGTATCGGATGATTATTGAAAGAAGATAATTCTGATAAATGATGACACAAAAGAAAAAACAATAATTTAAGAAAAACACATAATAAAAACACTTCGCCTAAGGAACTCTGGCTTCGAAGCGGCCTGCGCACTTTGCATATCAGCGAACCTACGCCGAAAATTGAATTGCCTTTGACCGGCCCCCCCCCCCTCCCCTCCCCAGGGTCTCGTATTATTTCGTAACACCCTCCCTAACAGCCCCCCCCCCCCCCGGGGGTAAAAAGGAGTGTAAATGGTATGGCGGAAGTTTAATACAACTTTAACTTCGCGTCTTTTTGTCGTCTTCTCTGTCTCTTTTATCCTTCCCTCTTTTCACCAAACTTTTTTCATTTTTCTTTTCATCAAACTTCTCTTCGCGCCTGTATTCCACCCCGACAACCCCCCCCCCCCAACACCTCAGACAGCATAAACTCCCTCAACCCTTATACAAGACGTGCGCCGTTGGTAAGAGACTTGATAGAAAGAGAAAAAGTCCAAAGGAGGAAAAGGGGAAAAAAAAATAAAGGAAAAGTTCAAAGAAATTGATTTGGGTTTTATAGGAAAGTGAATTCGAGATTTTCTTTTCCATATTTAGAAGTTTTAATGGCTTCTAATCGAAAGAAATTAACTCTTTTTTTTCAGAGACAAATTCCAGCAGGTCGATTTCGGGGGAGACTACAAAAAATTCGGAATGAAAAAATTAAAATTAATTGGAAGTAAGGGATTATGCCAGGCTGCTGAGTTAGGTTTGAATCCTGATGTAGTTGGAGAGTTTTTTTTTTCATTTTATGTCAAATATTTAAAAGGTTTTATAGCGGGGAAAGTATCAACGACAATAAAAGAATTAAAAAGTTGAGAATCCAATGTGTGTGGTTTCTAACATAACCATAGATCTAGTGAATGAACCTCGGGTGCAGGAAACTTCCTTACCGATAGCTACTATCAACAACCACAAGACGACTCATCAAAAGTACGTCGAATCCATAAGAGGACTTTGCGCCATTCGTGTCTTGCGCGCGCTTCTGTGGAGTTACTGGATACCATTATCTTTAAAACCTATATTAATCCTTTTTTTGGATCTATTACTTCCCTCTTCAAGATTACTAATAATATATTATTTTCGCCATATGATTAACCTCAATAATATCCCTTATAACCAAAATAATTTTTAAATATGCAATTAATCTCCTCACCATATGTTCTCTAATCTTGGGTATTGCCATAGCCTCCGTACCATGGACTTCCACTGTCTTGGGGTAGAGTTCTCTTACTTGAGGGTACACTAAGGCATCCTATTCTATCTTACTTCAATTCCTCGTTTTTTTTTTCTTAGTTTTTATAGTTTATATATGAAAGACATTTTAATGTTGATACTGTTCTTAAAATGTTTTATTTCAATTGTTCATTACTTCTCTTGTAGATTACTTATGTCCTTATTTTCTTCCCTCAATAGGCTATTTTTCCTTGTTGGAGCCCTTGGGCTTATAGCATCCGGCTTTTAGGCCTGGGGTTATGCCATCCTGCTTTTCCTACAAGGATTGTAGCTTAGTTAATAATAATAATAATAATAATAATAATAATATATTCTTCCGTTCTCTTACCAATAGTTCCGTCAGTGCACCTCATGCTTCTCACTGTAAGCATTACTCAAGGCCCTATTATTATTATTATTATTATTATTATTATTATTATTACTTGCTAAGCTACACCCCTAGTTGGAAAAGCAGGATGCTATAAACCAAGGGGCTCCAGCAGTGAAAATAGCCCAGTGAGGAAAGGATACAAGGAAACATAAAATATTTTAAGAAGAGTAACATTAAAATAAATATTTCCTATATGAACTATGAAAAACTTTAACAAAACAAGAGGAAGGGAATTAAGATAGAATAGTGTGCCCGAATGTACCCTTAGGCAAGAGAACTCTAACCCAATATTGTGGAAGACCATGATACAGAGGCTAAGACACTACCCAAGACTAGAGAACAATGGTTTGAATTTGGAGTTTCCTTCTTCTAGAAGAGCTGCTTATCATAGCTAAAGAGTCTCTTCTACTCTTACCAAGAAGAAAGGACCACTGAACAATTACAGTGCAGTAATTAACTCTTTGGGTGAAGAAGAATTGTTTGGTAATCTCAATGTTGTCATGTGTATGACGACAGATAGGAATGTGAAAAGAATAGGCCACAGTATTCGGTTTATGTGTATGCAAAGAAAAAGAAAAAATTAGCAGTAACCACAGAGAGAAGTCCAATGTAGTACTTACTGTCTGGACTCTGGCCTGTCAAAGGACCCTATACGAGCTAGCGGTAGTATCTCAACGGGTGGCCGGTATCATGGCCAACCTACCACCTCCCATGCAATCAAACATATCTTTACAAGACTCCATCTGTTATCATTTAACCTAGTGGGAGACTTTTGTCTGATCGCTCGCATCACACACCAACCTCTTATGGGTGGCCCTGACATTGAAGAAGTTGGGGGACTTTTGTCTGATGGCTCACATCACACACCAACCTCTTATGGGTGGCCCTGACATTGAAGAAGTTGGGGGACTTTTGTCTGATGGCTCACATCACACACCAACCTCTTATGGGTGGCCCTGACATTGAAGAAGTTGGGGGACTTTGGTCTGATGGCTCACATCACACACCAACCTCTTATGGGTGGCCCTGACATTGGTGAAGTTGGGGGACTTTGGTCTGATGGCTCACATCACACACCAACCTCTTATGGGTGGCCCTGACATTGGTGAAGTTGGGGGACTTTGGTCTGATGGCTCACATCACACACCAACCTCTTATGGGTGGCCCTGACATTGGTGAAGTTGGGGGACTTTGGTCTGATGGCTCACATCACACACCAACCTCTTATGGGTGGCCCTGACATTGGTGAAGTTGGGGGACTTTGGTCTGATGGCTCACATCACACACCAACCTCTTATGGGTGGCCCTGACATTGGTGAAGTTGGGGGACTTTGGTCTGATGGCTCACATCACACACCAACCTCTTATGGGTGGCCCTGACATTGGTGAAGTTGGGGGACTTTGGTCTGATGGCTCACATCACACACCAACCTCTTATGGGTGGCCCTGACATTGGTGAAGTTGGGGGACTTTGGTCTGATGGCTCACATCACACACCAACCTCTTATGGGTGGCCCTGACATTGGTGAAGTTGGGGGACTTTGGTCTGATGGCTCACATCACACACCAACCTCTTATGGGTGGCCCTGACATTGGTGAAGTTGGGGGACTTTGGTCTGATGGCTCACATCACACACCAACCTCTTATGGGTGGCCCTGACATTGGTGAAGTTGGGGGACTTTGGTCTGATGGCTCACATCACACACCAACCTCTTATGGGTGGCCCTGACATTGGTGAAGTTGGGGGACTTTGGTCTGATGGCTCACACCACACACCAACCTCTTATGGGTGGCCCTGACATTGGTGAAGTTGGGGGACTTTGGTCTGATGGCTCACACCACACACCAACCTCTTATGGGTGGCCCTGACATTGGTGAAGTTGGGGGACTTTGGTCTGATGGCTCACACCACACACCAACCTCTTATGGGTGGCCCTGACATTGGTGAAGTTGGGGGACTTTGGTCTGATGGCTCACACCACACACCAACCTCTTATGGGTGGCCCTGACATTGGTGAAGTTGGGGGACTTTGGTCTGATGGCTCACACCACACACCAACCTCTTATGGGTGGCCCTGACATTGGTGAAGTTGGGGGACTTTGGTCTGATGGCTCACACCACACACCAACCTCTTATGGGTGGCCCTGACATTGGTGAAGTTGGGGGACTTTGGTCTGATGGCTCACACCACACACCAACCTCTTATGGGTGGCCCTGACATTGGTGAAGTTGGGGGACTTTGGTCTGATGGCTCACACCACACACCAACCTCTTATGGGTGGCCCTGACATTGGTGAAGTTGGGGGACTTTGGTCTGATGGCTCACACCACACACCAACCTCTTATGGGTGGCCCTGACATTGGTGAAGTTGGGGGACTTTGGTCTGATGGCTCACACCACACACCAACCTCTTATGGGTGGCCCTGACATTGGTGAAGTTGGGGGACTTTGGTCTGATGGCTCACACCACACACCAACCTCTTATGGGTGGCCCTGACATTGGTGAAGTTGGGGGACTTTGGTCTGATGGCTCACACCACACACCAACCTCTTATGGGTGGCCCTGACATTGGTGAAGTTGGGGGACTTTGGTCTGATGGCTCACACCACACACCAACCTCTTATGGGTGGCCCTGACATTGGTGAAGTTGGGGGACTTTGGTCTGATGGCTCACACCACACACCAACCTCTTATGGGTGGCCCTGACATTGGTGAAGTTGGGGGACTTTGGTCTGATGGCTCACACCACACACCAACCTCTTATGGGTGGCCCTGACATTGGTGAAGTTGGGGGACTTTGGTCTGATGGCTCACACCACACACCAACCTCTTATGGGTGGCCCTGACATTGGTGAAGTTGGGGGACTTTGGTCTGATGGCTCACACCACACACCAACCTCTTATGGGTGGCCCTGACATTGGTGAAGTTGGGGGACTTTGGTCTGATGGCTCACACCACACACCAACCTCTTATGGGTGGCCCTGACATTGGTGAAGTTGGGGGACTTTGGTCTGATGGCTCACACCACACACCAACCTCTTATGGGTGGCCCTGACATTGGTGAAGTTGGGGGACTTTGGTCTGATGGCTCACACCACACACCAACCTCTTATGGGTGGCCCTGACATTGGTGAAGTTGGGGGACTTTGGTCTGATGGCTCACACCACACACCAACCTCTTATGGGTGGCCCTGACATTGGTGAAGTTGGGGGACTTTGGTCTGATGGCTCACACCACACACCAACCTCTTATGGGTGGCCCTGACATTGGTGAAGTTGGGGGACTTTGGTCTGATGGCTCACACCACACACCAACCTCTTATGGGTGGCCCTGACATTGGTGAAGTTGGGGGACTTTGGTCTGATGGCTCACACCACACACCAACCTCTTATGGGTGGCCCTGACATTGGTGAAGTTGGGGGACTTTGGTCTGATGGCTCACACCACACACCAACCTCTTATGGGTGGCCCTGACATTGGTGAAGTTGGGGGACTTTGGTCTGATGGCTCACACCACACACCAACCTCTTATGGGTGGCCCTGACATTGGTGAAGTTGGGGGACTTTGGTCTGATGGCTCACACCACACACCAACCTCTTATGGGTGGCCCTGACATTGGTGAAGTTGGGGGACTTTGGTCTGATGGCTCACACCACACACCAACCTCTTATGGGTGGCCCTGACATTGGTGAAGTTGGGGGACTTTGGTCTGATGGCTCACACCACACACCAACCTCTTATGGGTGGCCCTGACATTGGTGAAGTTGGGGGACTTTGGTCTGATGGCTCACACCACACACCAACCTCTTATGGGTGGCCCTGACATTGGTGAAGTTGGGGGACTTTGGTCTGATGGCTCACACCACACACCAACCTCTTATGGGTGGCCCTGACATTGGTGAAGTTGGGGGACTTTGGTCTGATGGCTCACACCACACACCAACCTCTTATGGGTGGCCCTGACATTGGTGAAGTTGGGGGACTTTGGTCTGATGGCTCACACCACACACCAACCTCTTATGGGTGGCCCTGACATTGGTGAAGTTGGGGGACTTTGGTCTGATGGCTCACACCACACACCAACCTCTTATGGGTGGCCCTGACATTGGTGAAGTTGGGGGACTTTGGTCTGATGGCTCACACCACACACCAACCTCTTATGGGTGGCCCTGACATTGGTGAAGTTGGGGGACTTTGGTCTGATGGCTCACACCACACACCAACCTCTTATGGGTGGCCCTGACATTGGTGAAGTTGGGGGACTTTGGTCTGATGGCTCACACCACACACCAACCTCTTATGGGTGGCCCTGACATTGGTGAAGTTGGGGGACTTTGGTCTGATGGCTCACACCACACACCAACCTCTTATGGGTGGCCCTGACATTGGTGAAGTTGGGGGACTTTGGTCTGATGGCTCACACCACACACCAACCTCTTATGGGTGGCCCTGACATTGGTGAAGTTGGGGGACTTTGGTCTGATGGCTCACACCACACACCAACCTCTTATGGGTGGCCCTGACATTGGTGAAGTTGGGGGACTTTGGTCTGATGGCTCACACCACACACCAACCTCTTATGGGTGGCCCTGACATTGGTGAAGTTGGGGGACTTTGGTCTGATGGCTCACACCACACACCAACCTCTTATGGGTGGCCCTGACATTGGTGAAGTTGGGGGACTTTGGTCTGATGGCTCACACCACACACCAACCTCTTATGGGTGGCCCTGACATTGGTGAAGTTGGGGGACTTTGGTCTGATGGCTCACACCACACACCAACCTCTTATGGGTGGCCCTGACATTGGTGAAGTTGGGGGACTTTGGTCTGATGGCTCACACCACACACCAACCTCTTATGGGTGGCCCTGACATTGGTGAAGTTGGGGGACTTTGGTCTGATGGCTCACACCACACACCAACCTCTTATGGGTGGCCCTGACATTGGTGAAGTTGGGGGACTTTGGTCTGATGGCTCACACCACACACCAACCTCTTATGGGTGGCCCTGACATTGGTGAAGTTGGGGGACTTTGGTCTGATGGCTCACACCACACACCAACCTCTTATGGGTGGCCCTGACATTGGTGAAGTTGGGGGACTTTGGTCTGATGGCTCACACCACACACCAACCTCTTATGGGTGGCCCTGACATTGGTGAAGTTGGGGGACTTTGGTCTGATGGCTCACACCACACACCAACCTCTTATGGGTGGCCCTGACATTGGTGAAGTTGGGGGACTTTGGTCTGATGGCTCACACCACACACCAACCTCTTATGGGTGGCCCTGACATTGGTGAAGTTGGGGGACTTTCGTCTGATGGCTCACACCACACACCAACCTCTTATGGGTGGTCCTGACATTGAAGAAGTTGGGAGACTTTCGTCTGATGGCTCACACCCCAAACCAACCTCTTATGGGTGGCCCTGACATTGGTAAAGTTGGGAGACTTTCGTCTGATCGCTCACATCACACACCAACCTCTTATGGGTGGCCCTGACATTGGTAAAGTTGGGAGACTTTCGTCTGATCGCTCACATCACACACCAACCTCTTATGGGTGGCCCTGACATTGGTAAAGTTGGGGGACTTTCGTCTGATCGCTCACATCACACACCAACCTCTTATGGGTGGCCCTGACATTGGTAAAGTTGGGGGACTTTCGTCTGATCGCTCACATCACACACCAACCTCTTATGGGTGGCCCTGACATTGGTAAAGTTGGGGGACTTTCGTCTGATCGCTCACATCACACACCAACCTCTTATGGGTGGCCCTGACATTGGTAAAGTTGGGGGACTTTCGTCTGATCGCTCACACCACACACCAACCTCTTATGGGTGGCCCTGACATTGGTAAAGTTGGGGGACTTTCGTCTGATCGCTCACACCACACACCAACCTCTTATGGGTGGCCCTGACATTGGTAAAGTTGGGGGACTTTCGTCTGATCGCTCACACCACACACCAACCTCTTATGGGTGGCCCTGACATTGGTAAAGTTGGGGGACTTTCGTCTGATCGCTCACACCACACACCAACCTCTTATGGGTGGCCCTGACATTGGTAAAGTTGGGGGACTTTCGTCTGATCGCTCACATCACAAACCAACCTCTTAAGGGTGGCCCTGACATTGGTAAAGTTGGGAGACTTTTATCTGATAGCTCACACCACAAACCAACCTATTATGTATGGGTGGCCCTGAACTCTCTCATCCCAATGAAAATATCATCACCCACCTTCTCATATTTCATCGTTTTGTTGACACACAAAACACAACTTCGTACTTTTAGTCTACAATGAATTTGAAAAACATTTCGTCAAATCCATAAAGGCGTAAACAGCAAAATAATCTGACAATGTGTAATTAAAAGTTCGAGTACAAATTTGGTTAGTAGCACGCGTCCTGTCACTCTTCATGACAAGCATCCATCACAGACAGCCATGACGAGTCGAATAGCCAATTTCACACATACGCATATATATATATATATATATATATATATATATATATATATATATATATATATATACTTACGTATATACTGTATATATATAAATATATATATATATACACATATATATAAATATATATATATATATATATATATATATATATATATATATATATATATATATATAAATATATATACATACATATAATTACATACATATATATATACAGTATGTGTATATGTATATCTATATATATATATATATATATATACAGACATTCTAATATATATATATATATATATATATATATATATATATATGTGTGTGTATTCATATATACATATGTATGTGTATTTATATATATACATTTCATATATAAATATAAATATATATATATATATATAGATATAGATATATATATATATATATATATATATATATATATATATATATATGTATATACATACATATGAGTGCACGCGTGTGGGTGCGCGCTCTTCCAGATAAATGTGTTCCTACATATAATTAAAAACCAGCATGTCTTCTAACATCAAACGAGGATAGTTAGAAACCTTCCTGAAGAAAGATCGAAAGATGAACAAATGTCAAGGATAGAACTGAACTATCCTTGCTGGTTAATGCAAGAATAACACGCAAATAATTAACGAGGTAAAAATGAAGCATGCATCCCTTGCTTTTGAAAGTTTCTTCGAGATTAATGATCGGATATTGTGGACCGACGTTAAAGAGCCAAGGGGTTTTTCATTGACTTGGAAGTAGATTATATTACGAAAGAGTAAAAAGTATAACAGTGAATTTATTACAGAAGCGTGAGGCCCTTCACTAGACCGATGACTAAATGGATTGAGAGAGAGAGAGAGAGAGAGAGAGAGAGAGAGAGAGAGAGAGAGAGAGAGAGAGAGAGATGGTGGTTATGTAAAGAAGAAAATAAGGGGGCGGAGAGATAGTCAGACCGGCAGACATACGAACGTATAGCAGGCGACGGAGAAAATTGACAATTTGGTCGTAATCAAATTATAATTGGTGTTCCGTAATCTCTCAATGTATTCCCAAGCAATTAAGAACTTAATCACAAGTGCTTGCAGGCGGCGGCCCCCATATTTCGAGGGCTGTGATTGCTCGCTGCCTGGCTGGCTTTCCTGGCCTGTGTCGCAACGTGCAAAGTAATTGGTCTCTGACGACAAGCAAAAGGTGGAATTTCATAATAGTTTTTTTTTTCTTTCTTTTTTGGGGCACATGCATTTTTTCCTTTTTTTTTATTGTTCTATAAGTTTCTTGAAATATTTAATTTCAATGGTTTGTTATATTGGAGGATGACATCTTTTTACACGCCTGTATGTCTGTCTGTCTTGAAAGTGTTTACAAAATAGCTCAAGAACGAATTAAAGGTTTGAAGGCCGCTCATGAATGGCAGAAGCAAGGGACAGTGATATTGCCCTATCGAGCAGGACAATTCCCTAGAGACTGATCTCACACACACACACACACATATATATATATATATATATATATATATATATATATATATATATATATATATATATATATATATATATATATATACAGTATAAATATATATACAGTATATATATATATATATATATATATATATATATATATATATATACATATATATATATATATATATATATATATATATATATATATGGATAAATATCAACACAACATCGTGTTCAAATAGAAATAAATTTCTACCTCATACTTGGGATCGAACGCTAGCCCCTTCTAATGAAAGGCCAGGTCGAAACCAACCATGTCACGAGAGCCCATAAAAAAATTGGAACCTGACGCTAACAGCTGTCCGAGGATTTACCTGGCGAGACATTAGTCTCTTACCAGCGAGTTTTACCCAATTCCCCGGGCCACCACGTGACACAATTGGTAGTAATTCATTCAAATTATATATATATGTATATATATATATATATATATATATATATATATATATATATATATATATATATATATGATCAGCACCCAAACACCCATCTCCACCTAAGCTAGGACAGAGGAAGACCATGCAATAGATGCTGATGACTCAGCACATAGACCTATAGGCTACCCCAACCAGGGCCCCCTTAGCTCACAAGGACGATGAGATTGCAAAGACCAAAGAAACTAAAGTTTGAGCGGGACTCGAACCCCAGTCTGGCGCTTACCACATCGGCCATTCATTTAGAATGAATGTCAAGTTCGTCTAAAAGAATTTGATCCTCCAAAGTGTACACTAACGTTGAAACATTAACGTCGAAAAGGTTTATTGTCTAGGGTGACCATAATAAAAATTTGTCTCGTGGATAGATTTCAATAACATTTGATAACGGTTACAAGAACATATGAATTTTACTGTATGCATGTATTGAGAGATTATCTATACTTCAGTTACATTCTTAGTGACTTAAATCCCATTCTTCTTCCTTAGTAACTAATATTCACACGCACACACAATATATATATGTGTATATATATATATATGTATATATATGTATATATATACTGTATATATATAATATATATATACTCTAATTACTTATTTTCTTTCATGTTTATCTTTCATAGTTGTATCCCACCTACAGTAATCTGTTTCTCCTTATACCATGATTACTATTTCTACTTTTATAACCCCCTTTCAGCGATTGCATATAATCAGAATTTATTTTCACGATGACTTACTTTATCTTTCGTGGTGTCTCCCATGTTTCCTTCTTTAACTGTACAGTATATTGCCCATTCCTCTCTTCTTATCCACCTTCTTACCTGTATCATTCTTACATTATTATTCTTTCAGTTCGACTCATTCTTAAAGCCAAGGTGATTTCATTCCTTCATATTCTTAGCTAAGTCACATTCTTCTTCTTCGACTTACATTCTTTAAACATGAAATCCAACAACTTGGAACTCCCTAATAACAGCCCAGCAGGAGTAATTAGAGAGAGAGAGAGAGAGAGAGAGAGAGAGAGAGAGAGAGAGAGACAGAGAGAGAGAGAGAGAGAGAGAGAGAGAGGACAATAAAGTTGCTCTATTGCTCTCATAAACTAAAGGATGGACTTCTGCAATTGTTCTTTCACTTGCAATGGCAATAAATACTACCTTTTGTCGCTCTATTGCGAGCGGGGAAAATACGGGGATGTATTTTCTTCTGATTGGGGTCCAACGGTTGTGCTACTTTATATGTGTGTGTGTGTATATATATATATATATATATATATATATATATATATATATATATATATATCTATATATATATCTATATTATATATATATATATTTATATACATATTTATATATTTATATGTACATATATATATAATTTATATATATATATATATATATATATATATATATATATAAATATATACATAAAAATATATATATAGATATATAATTTATAAATATATATATTTATATATAATTTACAAATATATATATATATATATATATATATATATATATATAAATATACATATATATAAATATATGTATATATATATATATATATATATATATATATATATATATATATTTAATATTGAGCAATTTCCTCTGACAGCTGCTCCATAATAACCCAACACACCACTCATTGCATCAACCACCTTTTAACTTTTGAATTTTGAATGAAACCCTGGTGCAATAAATTAACGTCTATAACGCTAGATAGCACATGTACCTATACAGAACACTCACTAGCGGTACTCCACACCCTCATAAACATCCTTTATTTATACCTTACTAAACATTCCTCTCCTACCTGTTAACACTTTTGAACTATATGTCCTTTACACTAATCTATCCTCCACAATTCTAACCCTTTCAATTCTTATTACACCACATACATTGTAGACAATTCAACTCAACAGCACCAACCGTTTTTCTATATCACAGTTTTATTATCCAACATTTAACTCCATAAAGATAAGATTTTTCATAACTCTGACCATCCTTTACATTCAGATCTCCCAGGACAATTCGATACTGTTCGTAATACTAGGCAGGCAGTTAATTCTAATAGCCAGGCCTTCTCCATCCTAAGGCTCAATACTACACAGTATTCTAAAAGTTTTATTCCAGCTGTGACCAAGTTGTGGAATGATCTTCCAAATCGGGTAGTTGAATCAGTAGAACTTCAAAAGTTCAAAGTTGGAGCAAACATTTTTATGTTGACCAGGCTGACATGAGTCTTTTTATAGTTTATATGACATATCTGTTTTTGACGTTGTTAATAGTTTATATAGGACATATCTGCTTTGACTTTTACTGTTTTAGAATGATTTATTGTTAACTTTCCTTTCCTCACTGGGCTATTTTTCCCTATTAGAGCCCTTGGGCTTATAGCATCTTGCTTTTCCAACAAGGGTTGTAGCTTGGCTAGTAATAATAATAATAATAATAATGATAATAACAATAATAAAGGAGGGTTAGTTCAACCACTATTTCATGTAATGTTTTTCAATCATACACATTCATTATCCAAACTAGAATTCCATAAAGGAGGGTTAATTCAACAACTTTTTCATGTATTTCCACCTTGACCTCTACTAACAATTAAAGTTTCTTACAAATCTTCTGAATATAACCCATTCCTTTCTTTTGTCTATTCTGTAGAGCTTCGTTCATCTATGCCAGACACTTATATGAGTCAGTCTATTCCATTTTCTTACCATTTACATTTATCAATTATCTCACATATATTTCAAAGACCTAACTTTTTGCTTACATTTGCTATCAGCTTTTTCATCCAACAAACGCCACCAAACTCTTTTACTAGTTCCTGCAGCTTGTCTTTGCTGTCACCAATCTGCAGAGTATCCTATGTAAACATTAACCATTCCACTTTCCTTTGACAACGTATTTTCTTATGCCAAGGTTAATTATAAATTCTACTGTTTTATCTTTAGGGGACAATCCATTTCTAAATAACACGATATCACCCTTTTTATATAAAATTCCTCACACTTTTTCACTATAACGCTACATCACCCTATTCATCTAAAATTCCACACACTTTTTTCACAATACACTATATCACCCTTTTCATCTAAGATTCCTCACATTTTTTCACTATAACACTACATCACCCTATTCATCTAAAATTCCTCACACTTTTCTCACAATACACTATATCACCCTTTTTAATCTAAAATTCCTCACACTTTTTCACAACCCGATATTACCTTTTTATCTAAAATTCCTAACACTTTCACTGAGAGAGAGAGAGAGAGAGAGAGAGAGAGAGAGAGAGAGAGAGAGAGAGAGAGGGGGAGAGAGAGAGAGAGAGAGAGAGAGAGAGAGAGAGAGAGAGAGAGAGAGAGATAAAAACCAAATACAGGTATTGCAATAACAAAAATTGACGTTTGCACGGTACAGCACAAAAATATAGTTCCATTTGTAGAAATATTAGCATATAATCTTTTTCCAGTTTTCCATTTTCAATATTAGAAAATGTACATCAACAATGTGAAATTGACAATCGGTACCTGGAAAATATGAGAGAAAAAAAAAGACCTCAATATTTGTAAAGGATTCTCATTCCTCTTTAAAACTACACAAACTTTAAATATATATATATATATATATATATATATATATATATATATATATATATATATATATATTATATATATGGGGTTTGCTTTTTTCCTTGATCTGTAAAGCTGTATTACTCTGGGACACCCACACTATGTTGGTTTGTTGTGAGCGATCAGACAAGTCTCCCACCATCACCAATCCGCACTGGCCACCGTGGTGAAAAAACTGGAATATATATATATATATATATATATATATATATATATATATATATATATATATATATATATATATATATATATATATATAAAACATATATTTGTATATATATGTATACATGTGTATTGGCAACAGGAAATTAGCTGACCGAGAATATGCTGATGACGCTGTCCTTATCAGCACTACACCACAGGACTTATAAAGTTTCCTATCAGAATGCATGAAATATCACACGAGGTTGGGCTTAAGAAAAAAGACAGAACTGATGAGAACGGAATATGTAATGGAAAATGAAATATCATTAGAAGGAGTAAGAATTAATGAAGTAGAATCATTCAAATATTTAGGAACTATGATCTCTAATACAGGATCTTCAGAATTGGAGTTTAATGAAAGATTGGAAAAGGGAAATCAGGCAACTGCTAGGTTAAGTAAAATTTGGAAATTAAATCTCCTGAATTTACATATAAAAACCAGGCTATATATCAGTTTAGCGAGATCGGTTTTACTGTATGGACAAGAGTCGTGGAATGACAATGAAGCAATATCCACTAGATTTTGCAGATTTGAGAACAAAGCCTTCCGAAGAATATCGGGAGTTAAATGGCAGGACAAGATTAGAAAAGAAACTATAAGAGAGATTACTCGAGTGCCATATGTGGATGAGATCATGGTGAAGGGTAAATGGAGCTAGTTTGGGCAAGCTCTTCACACTACTTAAGAGAGATTAGTTCAACAAACTTTCAACTGGGCTCCAAAAGGCTCTAGGAGAGTTGGAAGACCCGGCCATATATGGCTGGGGACTACGGAGCGTGAAGTAGATGATGATGAATGGAGAAGTATTGATTTAAAAGCTCAAGATAGAGACGACTGGTGAACTCTAACCGAGGCCCTTTGCGTCAACAGTAGATGATATGTGTATATACAGTATACATAACTGTTTACATTATATACATACATATATATATATATATATATATATATATATATATATATATATATATATATATATATATATATATATATATATATACACTTTATACTATATAGTGGGAGAAATGTCTGTATGGCCGCCTGAGTAAACTTTTGGTTTGATCCTGGCCTAATCTCATCAAAGTTTTTTTTTAGCTTTCCCTCTCGTCAAGTTACCCTAAGAATGAACTGCAAAAACGCTGCATTCATTCACTTTGTCTTTGGAAATAAAAGCTCATGCCGAAGCATGATTAATTATCAATTATTAGCACATTCATTTCGTCCAGGAC
>NC_090741.1:40968908-40988908 GCF_036898095.1 Palaemon carinicauda | reverse complement strand
GAGCCAAAACCTTGGATCTTCCCATCAGTGACTAGGAGCCTAACCCTTGAATCTTTCCTTTGGTGACTAGGAGCCTAAACCTTGAATCTTCCCTTTGGTGACTAGGAGCCAAAACCTTGGATCTTCCCATCGGTGACTAGGAGCCTAACCCTTGAATCTTCCCTTTGGTGACTAGGAGCCTAACCCTTGAATCTTCCCTTTGGTGACTAGGAGCCTAAACCTTAAATCTTCCCTTAGGTGACTAGGAGCCAAAACCTTGGATCTTCCCTTCGGTGACTAGGAGCCAAAACCTTGGATCTTCCCATCGGTGACTAGGAGCCTAACCTTTGAATCTTTCCTTTGGTGACTAGGAGCCTGAACCTTGAATCTTCCCTTCGGTGACTAAGAGCCACAGCCTTGGATCTTCCCTTTGGTGACTAGGAGCCTAAACCTTGAATCTTCCCTTTGGTGACTAAGAGCCAAAACCTTGGATCTTCCCATCGGTGACTAGGAGCCTAACCCTTGAATCTTCCCTTTGGTGACTAGGAGCCTAGACCTTAAATCTTCCCTTAGGTGACTAGGAGCCAAAACCTTGGATCTTCCCTTCGGTGACTAGGAGCCTAACCTTTGAATCTTTCCTTTGGTGACTAGGAGCCTAAACCTTAAATCTTCCCTTAGGTGACTAGGAGCCAAAACCTTGGATCTTCCCTTTGGTGACTAGGAGCCCAAACCTTGGATCTTCCCTTCGGTGACTAGGAGCCTAACCTTTGAATCTTCCCTTCGGTGACTAGGAGCCTAAACCTTAAATCTTCCCTTAGGTGACTAGGAGCCAAAACCTTGGATCTTCCCTTCGGTGACTAGGAGCCTAACCCTTGAATCTTCCCTTTGGTGACTAGGAGCCTAAACCTTAAATCTTCCCTTAGGTGACTAGGAGCCAAAACCTTGGATCTTCCCTTCGGTGACTAGGAGCCTAACCTTTGAATCTTCCCTTCGGTGACTAGGAGCCTAACCTTTGAATCTTCCCTTTCATGACTAGGAGCCTAAACCTTAAATCTTCCCTTAGGTGACTAGGAGCCAAAACCTTGGATCTTCCCATCGGTGACTAGGAGCCTAACCTTTGAATCTTTCCTTTGGTGACTAGGAGCCTAAACCTTGAATCTTCCCTTGGGTGACTAGGAGCCTAAACCTTGTATCTTCCCTTCGGTGACTAAGAGCCACAGCCTTGGATCTTCCCTTTGGTGACTAGGAGCCTAAACCTTGAATCTTCCTTTTGGTGACTAAGAGCCAAAACCTTGGATCTTCCCATCGGTGACTAGGAGCCTAACCCTTGAATCTTCCCTTTGGTGACTAGGAGCCTAAACCTTAAATCTTCCCTTAGGTGACTAGGAGCCAAAACCTTGGATCTTCCCTTCGGTGACTAGGAGCCCAAACCTTGGATCTTCCCTTCGGTGACTAGGAGCCAAAACCTTGGATCTTCCCTTCGGTGTCTAGGAGCCAAAACCTTGGATCTTCCCTTCGGTGACTAGGAGCCACAGCCTTGGATCTTCTAATTGGTGACTAGGAGCCAAACCTTGGATCTTCCCATCGGTGACTAGGAGCCTAACCTTTGAATCTTTCCTTTGGTGACTAGGAGCCTAAACCTTGAATCTTCCCTTGGGTGACTAGGAGCCTAAACCTTGGATCTTCCCTTCGGTGTCTAGGAGCCAAAACCTTGGATCTTCCCTTCGGTGACTAGGAGCCACAGCCTTGGATCTTCTAATTGGTGACTAGGAGCCAAAACCTTAAATCTTCCCATTGGTGACTAGGAGCCTAACCCTTGAATCTTCCCTTCGGTGACTAGGAGCCTAACCCTTGGATCTTCCCTTCGGTGACTAGGAGCCACAGCCTTGGATCTTCTAATTGGTGACTAGGAGCCAAAACCTTGAATCTTCCCATCGGTGACTAGGAGCCTAACCCTTGGATATTCCCTTCGGTGACTAGGAGCCTAACCCTTGGATCTTCCCTTCGGTGACTAGGAGCCACAGCCTTGGATCTTCTAATTGGTGACTAGGAGCCAAAACCTTGAATCTTCCCATCGGTGACTAGAAGCCTAAACCTTGGATCTTCCCTTCGGTGACTAGGAGCCTAAACCTTGAATCTTCCCTCCGGTGACTAGGAGCCACAGCCTTGGATCTTCCCTTTGGTGACTAGGAGCCTAAACCTTGAATCTTTCCTTCAGTGACTTGGAGCCTAAACCTTGAATCTTCCCTTCGGTGACAAGAAGTCTAACCCTTGAATCTTCTATTCGTGACTAGGAGCATAGACCTTGACTCTTCCCTTCGGTGACTAGGAGCATAGACCTTGAATCTTCCCTTCGGTGACTTGGAGCGTTGACCTTGAATCTTCCTTTCGGTGACAAGAAGCCTAACCCTTGAATCTTCTATTCGGGACTAGGAGCATAGACCTTGACTCTTCCCTTCGGTGACTAGGAGCATAGACCTTGAATATTCCCTTCGGTGACTAGGAGCCTAACCCTTGAATCTTCCCTTCGGTGACTAGGAGCGTAGACCTTGATTCTTCCCTTCGGTGACTAGGAGCGTAGACATCGAATCTTCCTTTCGGTGACTAGGACCCTAAACCTTGAATCTTTCCTTCAGTGACTTGGAGTCTAGATCTTGAATCTTCCCTTCGGTGACAAGAAGCCTAACCCTTGAATCTTCTATTCGTGACTAGGAGCATAGACATCGAATCTTCCCTTGGGTGACTAGGAGTGTAGACATCGAATCTTCCCTTCGGTGACTTGGAGCGTAGACCTTGAATCTTCCCTTCGGTGACTTGGAGCGTAGACCTTGAATCTTCTCTTCGGTGACTATGAGCGTAGACCTTGAATCCTTTCGGTGACTAGGAGCGTAGACCTTGAATCTTGAAGACGAAATTTTCTATACGATGGATCCATGGTATTCCGATATCACAGACACTAGTGAAAGAGGCCATTCAGTGCCATAAAACAGGATTTAATAGCAATGATATGTCATGGTATGGTAATTCAATACAATTTTTCTATAGAATGATCCATGGTATTCTCGCCCACTCCCTCAATAATGGGGGAACAGTAAGTCCATTCAGACAGAAGAGTTATTTCTTTGTGAAGAATATGAAAATTCAACATTAGACTGAAGGATATCTCTAGACTATTCTAATTATCTTTTATGCTTTTGAGAGGATGGGTGGCTCAATGGTAATTTCGTCATCCCTACACTAAAATCCTAATAAAGAAAATTCACGTGAAAAAAAAAAATTCTACGAAAATTGTTTTTCTTATCCGAACCAAAATAGAAGTTACAAAGCTTGAATGAATAAAAAGAAAAATTTAGAATAAAAGAACTGCAAATCTAATGGAAACAAAATTCCTGCAAGCTTAAAACACTAAAATATTATTCTCAGACATTTCTTTTCTCAAGCAAAGTACAGAGACTTTTTAGACATTATTTTATATCATTGCTTTTTTAAAGGTAATTTTATACATCTATGCTAAGGATAAAAGCTGCAGTTGCTTACTCCATGCACACATGACCAGTGTCAGGAACATACTACAAAAATTTCAATATTGTCTATATACGGAGGTAATCAATATCTCAGGTGTGAAGATATAATGGTCATTATTTTCAGACAAATGACTGAAACCATGGTTCTGTTTGCCACTTTAATGCTGGGTTTGAAGGCCACTTGTGAATGGCAGATACAAGGGACAGTGACACTGCCCTATCAAGCAGGACAATGCCCTAGAGACTGACCATATACATATGATCACTGGGCTACCCCTTTCTCCAGCCAAGCTAAAACCAAGGAGGGCCAGGCAATGGCTGCTGATGACTTCGCAGATAGTCCTATAGGGTCCCCCAAAACCAGCCATCCTTTACTCACATGGACGGTGAGGTTGCAGTAAACATGCAAACTAACAAGTTTGAGCAAGACTCAAAAACCAGTCTGGCATTCACCAGTCAGGGGTGTTACCACATCAGCCACCACAACCAATTAAAATGCCAATTACAAAAACCTTGCTTTACTTGTTTGATTAGATTATAACAGATAATGGTATGGTTTGCGGTTTGTATTCTGTAACCATTAATCATTTGTCTAGCATGAATAGTACCAGTAGAGGTGGACTGGAGGATTCTGACCTCAAAATTACCAAGATACGAATAAGTCAGTACAAGAATATGGACTCACAACAAACCTATGACAGTAACTCAACACGAGAACCATCTGCCAAGGCCTTTTACATACAGTAAAAAACGGTAAAATTTCAAGAAATTATATTTTTCAGCGAGATTGGTCTCACAAGCTCGTCTAACGAACATTCACAAAATTTTGATTGTCTGTTTACCAAGCTCTCAACAATAAAAGGCAATGTAAGTAATACAATTCAATAGAGGATTATCA
Organism: Palaemon carinicauda; assembly: GCF_036898095.1. Taxonomy (NCBI): domain Eukaryota; kingdom Metazoa; phylum Arthropoda; class Malacostraca; order Decapoda; family Palaemonidae; genus Palaemon; species Palaemon carinicauda. Next base: position 40,984,507 of record NC_090741.1, on the reverse strand, counting down.
AAGACACAATATGTGACAATCTTTAATACTTTTCTTTATCATATTCACTTTGTTGCTTCCCTTCAGATAGTTTCATTAAAAGTTTTCCATCTTCATCTAGCAATAAATGTTCTGAGGTTAGCAAGCAGTAGAGAACAATTGTAAGGAGTGTACTATAGGGTAGGCTATTAAGTTTTCCATCTTCACCTATAGAGTAGAGAAACAGAGCAGCAACGAATATCAATTGCTACTTAGCTCTTTGAAAACTCCACCCTTTAAACAAAAATTTCATGCATATTTCTTAAAAAAGAGAGCTATATATGACACATGTCTTTGAATAAAGCATACAACCCTTATACTTAAATCATACAACAAAAACACAATTTCATCTTCTGTTAAGTATTATACCTTGTATGTTGACCACTTCTGCCAACATCATAAGCGTCTACAAAATAAACCCGGTAATATTATGGCCTTCCTAACTTTTACACAAAGTTTTAAAATAAAGTTAATGATATTCCCCCCAATCTGTAACTCATAACTTCATCTACTTCCCTAATGTGTTATTATTTAATTTTCAAACAGTCAGCAAGATTATAAAAAACAACATCTTCACAGCAAGCAAGCTGCAGCACAAGCATCTACCAGACTCATGAAGTCTTGAAGTGATTTACAAGGCATCACTGAATGTTTAAAGGCCACCTCTGATGCCTCACATAACCGTCTAAATTCTACTTTTGATATGGGTTCCTTGGATGCTACCTTCTTTTGCATTTGAATCAAGACATCAAGGGCTGAATGCACCTTTTGAGAAATCATTTGCAGTTCGAAAGGCGTCTTGTTTGGTATTCCTTTCCCCAAACAATCATTACAATACATACATTCACCTGAAAAAGGTTTGTTGCAACTAACACACACCCACTTAAAATCAGGCTGATGTGGACGAGTTGGCCAATTCTCCTCACAGGCTTGACAGTTGCAGTCAATTCCAGAGTTCAATAGCAAATGTTGTTTTCTTTGAAACTTCGGTAGAAGGCTAAAGTTGACGAAATTGCCAACTGTCAATTCCTCGCCCGTTACAATTGGTTTCAAAGAATACCAGCAATTGTCCCTACCAACATATATATGTGATGTAACAGGCGAACAAGAGTGCTTGAGCAGACTTTCTGCTGGAAAAAGACTAGTTGCTGACTTCTCCAGGCGTAAAGGCTTCGGCTGTAATTGGAGAGAGAGAAATAGTCATATATTTAGCAGGTGAAAGACTTGTAAATGCTATTCAGAGCAATATGAAAATCACTACTTAGGCAATGACATAACTTATGTCGGTTGCAATGAGTATAGGGTATAATTAAAGGTATGAAATTAGAATATCAATACCAGACACTCTAAACAGGAAATGGCAGAGCACACAAATTTTACCAGCTTAATACATCTGGTCAGGCTTTCACTTTAAATTCAACAGTCTGAACTGATTCAGGTGCCAATATCCAACCACTAAAGAGTGGTTAGTTAAGATTGCGCTTTTCAAACTAGTATCAAAGAGGCAAAATTATATCTATATTTACTTTATTGTACAAAACCAATGTGTGAGACCACTTTACTTTCTAGAAATCTAATGTTGGGATTCAGAGAAAAAAATAATCTTAAAATCAACCTATACAGAACAGTTACTGACAAACACTAAATTGCTCAAAAATGACAAATTCGAAGATATTTTGTATTTTTCCTAACCATACAAACCTTAGCTATTTACATTGGGTTTACCTTTTACGTAGCTGAAATGGCGAGCCATTAGAATTTTAACGAGGGTGTATTACCCCCGCGCTAGTTAACAGGGGGGTAGGGGAGTGGTAGCTAGCTACCCCTACCCCCCTCACACACCGGTGAATTGCTTCACTTTCACTCAGAGGTAGGACTTGTCTTGGGGGACAGGGCTGGCGGGCAAATATATGTAAATAGCTAAGGTTTGTACGGTTAGGAAAAATACAAATTATCTTCGAATTTGTCATTTGTTCCGTAACCGAAATACAAACCACGCTATTTACATTGGGTGACTTACCCCTTAGGAAGGGTGGAAAGTCTCCAGTCATACTGGCTTTGGCTTTACCCGGGAACTCAAAAGGAGTCCCTGCACCTCACAAGTTCCTTACTCCGCAAGGAACCGTGTGGCCTACATAAGCTTGTGTGTGAAGGAAGAAGTGTGACCCGTCCTAGGCAGTTGACCTGGAGTTCCAGAAGGAACTCTGGGTTAGGACGTTCCCAATACCACCTCGTCAGGGTATGGGGGACGCGACAGTATTGACTCAATACTCGGAACACAAGGAAGCATGGTTTACCTGCAGAAGTTTGAGGTCAGCTATGCAGAGACCAGGATGCTGCTTCCCAGTAGAGGGGAAGATGAAGAAAGAAGTAAGGGCCAGACATACTTCTTTCGTTCATGCAGACTAAAACCTGATAACAATGCCCTCAACCTTCTGCTACCTGTCCAAAAAGGAGCCTGAGGTTAGACCAGCTGTTGTGTAGCCACCACAGAGCGATAGAAACGTATCGATACTCCTGTGGGTAACGTCCTGCAGGAAGCGGGCTGCGAAGGTCATTAGACGCTTCCAGACTCTAGCTTGTAGCACCTGCGTCACAGAGTAGTATTACTCGAAGGTGTGGGACGTTGCGATGTATCCGACATCGTGCTGTAGGGCGACATGACAGGGGAGGGTCTGGAATCAAGTCGAGATGAATGTCCTTGAATCCGAGCTGAAGAGGTATACTGGTGACTCTCCCCCGTGTCCTTCTTGTCCTCCCAACACGGCTGCACGTGAGGACAAACTGCAGCTGTTCCCAAAGACAACCCCTCGATTCATTTACTGGCAAGGAGAAGGTTTTTGGGGCATCTGATACAGAATGGCGACTCGAAATCTTGAAGGAATTGGACCGAAGGGCCGGGACCCCAAGATTCTGAGTCTAGCCAACAACTCAGGAGCGAACCTGAATGTTGCCTTCCCTCATTCCTTAGAAAGGGGAGTCGTACGAGACCAAGAAGATTGCTTACACACTGGCCGCGGCCAGAGTGAGCAGGAGCCCCAAGACGGAATACGATCAGAGGCCTGACGAAAAGGGTCTTGAGAAGATCTCTTTAGGGACTAAAAAGTCCGAACCATGCTCCATGTTGGAGGTCTCACTCCGACTGGGGCAGGGACGTTTGCAGCTTCGCATGAGCGAGGAAAGGTCCAGCGGGAAGGAAAAAGTTTATTCCTTTCAGCCTGAAGGTCATGGAAAGGCCGAGCGACAGGCTTCACTGCCGAAAGCGGAAAGGAGTTTCCTCCCGCCGAAAAGCAATAAGTTCGTTATTGCTGGAGAAAAGGCCTCAAGGGAAGAGATATCTCTCCCACCGGCCCACGACACCAACCACAGAAGACTCTCCACTTCGCCTGGTAGACCCCTGCGGATGACTATCGCAAATGACGCGAACTCCGCCCCGCGACTGTAGCGGGTTGTCTCTTCTTGAGGAGGAAGCGTAGTCTCTCCAGGCGTGAAGCCGAAGCGATGCCCTGGCTCGTGAAAGATATTGCAGTGTGGTTGTTAGAGTAGCCTGTGCCGTGGGAGAAGCTCTCCCGGGAGTTCCGTCAGGGGAAGCAGAGGGTCCGGAAACCGTTCTGCATATAGTCCCAGTGGAGATCTCAGGGCCATTGAAAGGTTGACAGACAACCTGGTCTTGTTGAGACCCATTCTCAACAGACAACAAAGGAGGGAAGACGCAACCGTCGATGTTGTCCCTCCATCACCGGAATGCATCTTGCCAAAGAGTCTTGGGGTCTGAGACTGGGGGGGAGAACAGCGGAAGCTTGAGGTTCCAAGCTGTCGCGATCAGGTCCCCCAGGCTAGGACTTTCTGGTTACTAAAGTCCAAAGACCCCCAGGTACACTCCATCTACGAGGCTCTGCTCAGATAGTCGGAGAGAACATTCCTCTGCCCGGAATGAGCGAGCCGATAGTGGTATTGAGAGGATCTCAAATCAAGATGCGAAGGTATGAAAATGCATCCCTTGCTGGTTGGAACACGCCAGTACCATGAAGTCGTCACGCACGGAGCGACTCAGCAGGAGCTGTAGGATCTGTAGAGGGGCCAGACTAGGCCCCTAAGCCTGCCTGAATGATGGAGAGGTATCCTTCAGGTCCTGACCATAGGCCTGAACCAGAACATGCCCCCCCAACCCCCCTCTTTTCTTTGAAGAGTCCGAGAACAGCATCAAATATGTGGGGAAAGGACGAGAATATCCACTCCCATCAAGAGGTTCCATAGGTCAACACCCATTGCAGGTCTAATCGTTCCGCTGGTTCCATAGGGGCCAGAAAGTCCGGTTAATCGTTGCTCTGAAACCACCGGAACTTGGGCCACCCCACAGGGAACTTATCCTGAGGCGACCGTTCGGGACTTAGACGGGTCAATGAGGACGAGACCTAGGACACGGTCCAAGGTAGGGCTGAAAGCTCTGCTTGACCGAGAACAGGTACTGCGACTCTCCTCAGCCTTGCCACAGTCAACTGAAGGGAAGGCTCGGAGGAGGAGGCAACAGCATCTGGCGTCCCCAGGTGGTCACCCATCCAAGTACCGACCAGACCCAACGTTGCTTTACCTCGCTGGACGGTCGAGAAGCGGGGTTTCCAACGTGGTAAAGCCGTTGACTCAAATTCATGGCTGGATACTCCAGATGTTGAGGCAGAAGTAGAGAAGGCTTCTAGCAAATTACCATGAACCCTCACTCATGGTAAGGATCCGGGAGCTTGTCCCGGCGTTGAAGAAGGTCGAACCCGAGCCTATCGGAGTTGACCAGACCTCAAAAAGGCGAAGGAGGCGCAAGCCTGCTCCTGAGCGGCCATGAGGAAAGCAGGGAGAGTTCTCTGGGGAAAAACCTGCGATGCCACGGCGGGATCGCCACACTGCATCTTAAGCAGGAACACCTGTAGTCTAGGCTGAATTCCAAGAGCTTCCTGGAAGATGGATGGAATGGAAACTGAAAGTACCCGTCCTTCCGATCCAGGGCCTAAGGAGTCCTGTCGCCTCGTTATCAGTCTGATCGATTCGCTGTTCCACGCTGGACGAAGTTTGTTCGACAAACTTGATCAGAGCTGAGAGGTCGACTACGGAATTCCCATCTCAGATGCTTTCCTACGAGAAAGGATCGACTGAAGAAGCCGGGGGGTGAAGCCATCGACGATCCTATGGAGGACCTTCTCCTAAGGCATGGATCCTTCTGCCCAACCGGGCAAAACTCTTGCCGACCCCATGGCATAGAGGTTCAGTGACACTGAATTCACTGACAGAGACGGCAGGCGCGATATCCTTGGCTGATCACGGAGATCGTGCAGGAATCGGCCTCGGGAAGCTGTTATCCGGATGAGTAACCTTTGGCATCCTCCCAGCGTGAGACCTGCAAGGGGGGGGGGTTCAATCCTAGAGTTTGTGAACTCTGCCGCTCCCTCTAGGATTATGACCCCCCCACCCCCCCGGGAGAGCCTCCCGTGCTACCTGTTCCTAACAGGAGGGGACTGCTATTGGACACCTTGTCTTAGTTGCCGTACCCGGTCCGATAACTTAGGCCGACAAGGCTGAAAGAAAGAGGCGCTGGAGGCCTGCAGGGTCTGGAAGAAAGCGCCTTGGAGAGTGAAAACGGAAGTCGACTTCCTCCGTAAAACCGCTGTCTATGTCTCTGTCCTTGGGCACAAACAAGCTCTTCCCAAGGATGGAAGGGTGTCTGAGGTTGTCGACATCCACGGATGAGACACCTGAGAGGAAGCCCTAGGTCATTGCGTCCAGATGGTCCAACATCGAGCTTGCCTGCAAGTTCGAAACTTGGCGACGAAACACCAAGGTGCTTGAGCCCAAGAGGAGGAAAGTACCCATGATCTTCCTGTAGCTTCCTTGAACAAAACTTCGGGTCGCAACCGACGAGGGAAAGGACCTGGTAAGCCCCTTTCACGAGATGGAGAAGAGGAAGGGGTAAACCAGTCACCCTTGGCCGATGGAGAAATCTCGAATGGAAAGTTCCCTGGCAAAACCCTTCCAGGAAATGACAGGGAAGGGCTAAGCTTGGCAAAACCCTTCCAGGAAATGACAGGGAAGGGCTAACCCAGCTTCTGGAAAGAAGAATGTTGCTCAGACCTCCCTGAAGATTCTTCCTGCTCTTGCATGTGCCATGCTCTACGTTTACGAGGTGAGGCCGGGTTCTGGAAATACGCTCCAGAAGACTCGCCAGCCTGGCCATGCTGCGAAACCCCAACGGAAATCGCGGTCGCAATCGCCCTGGCGCTCGCGCGATGGCAAATCAATGGTTTGCGCGTGGCCGAACGTGGAAGCGCCCATGCGCGGGCACGCAGGAACGCAAACTAAAGTGCGCGAAGGAGCGCAGAAGGAGGGCGAGAGCTGGTGGTGGGCGAGCGATGACCCGTAGGCGAGCAATGGATACTGCAGGAATCAAGCCGACGTCCGCGCCCCGGAACACCGTCGGTCCGCGCCCCGGAACACCGTCGGTCCGCGCCCCGGAACACCGTCGGTCCGCGCCCCGGAACACCGTCGGTCCGCGCCACGGAACACCGTCGGTCCGCGCCACGGAACACCGTCGGTCCGCGCCACGGAACACCGTCGGTCGGCGCCACGGAACACCGTCGGTCGGCGCCACGGAACACCGTCGGTCGGCGCCACGGAACACCGTCGGTCGGCGCCACGGAACACCGTCGGTCCGCGCCACGGAACACCGTCGGTCGGCGCCACGGAACACCGTCGGTCGGCGCCACGGAACACCGTCGGTCGGCGCCACGGAACACCGTCGGTCGGCGCCACGGAACACCGTCGGTCCGCGCCACGGAACACCGTCGGTCCGCGCCACGGAACACCGTCGGTTCGCGTGTGGGCAAACATTGGAGAGCATGTGCGCGGTCGCGCATGAGCGTAGGCGCGCGGGCACGTGGGCGGGCGGTCGCGCATGCACGTGGGCGGGCGGGTGAGCGCAGGTGGTCGGGAGACCAATGACGCGTAGGCGGGCGATGGCGCGTTCTGGCGAGCGATAGCCCGTAGGCGATGAAGGAGCGTTGGCAAGCCACGGCGCGTAGGCGAGCGGTGGTGCGTTAACAAAACGCTAGCGCGCAGGTGAAGAATCGCGCGGGCGCGTAGGCGATCGCTAACGCGAGAGACTAGTGATGGTTAGCGCGCAGGTGCATCAGGAAGGTGAGTGCTGAAGCAAGCTGTTAATCAGGCGAACCTAGACGGTCAGAAAAAACCGTTGACGCCCATTGGTGCGTGGCAGAAAAGGGCTCGCAGATGTGCGCTGGCGATTGAAGAAAGCTGGCGCACCGAAGGACAGAAGTAAAGGTGAGCTCTGGCGAGCAGGAGGACGATCTACGGCAAGACTCAGCTACCGGAGATCGTGGTCCACAGCAGGCGAGCGCTAGATGATCTCTATACTGATGGTGTCCAGGGGAACTGACACGCGTGGCAGATCGATGGCGATCGTTGACGAGTAGGAGATCGCTGACGAGCAGGCGAACGTTGACGCGTGTGTGGTCACTGGCGATTTGGTGATCGCTGGCGAGCAGAAGGCAACGCGTGGAGGCCTGTGCGTAGAAGAGTCCTTGTCCAAGATCTGAACCGAATTTCTAGATCGCGAGGGCGAACGTGGGCACACAGGCCGCGTAACAGGAACCAACAGGAACAGCAGAGATGATCATCAGGAGAGCGCTGTCGAACAGGGGAGCGCTAGCGATCAGGAAAGCGCTGATGAGCAGGAGAGCGCCTGTGCGCTAACACTGAGCAGGAGAGCGCCTGTGCGCTAACACTGAGCAGGAGAGCGCCTGTGCGCTAACACTTAGCAGGAGAGCAGGAGAGCGCCTGTGCGCTAACACTTACCAGGAGAGCAGGAGAGCACCTGTGCGCTAACACTGAGCAGGAGAGAACACAGCAGAAGGGCGCACAGGGGAACCCTGACACGCAAGGGAAGAACCTCCGTGGGAGGCAACCCTTTGCCCCGAAGGTATCGTTGTCTGTCAGGAGACTGAAGTCCGTCGGAAGACCGTTGTCTGTCCATCAGGAGACTGATGTCCGTCGGAAGACCGTTGTCCGTCGGGAAGACCGTTGCCCGTCGGAAGACGAGGTCAGACTGCTGTCCATCTGCACCAGGGGCAGAAGATCAAGAAGAAGGAGTTGTAGGCTGCATACAGATTCAAAAAGGCACCTCTTAGCACCCTTATAGGGAGATGGGAGGCCCTTACGACGTACCGGACGGTGAGCCTTACGGCGAAGGCGGCCAACAGCAACAACAGCAGAAGTCCTGCGAAGAGGAGTCTCTATGAGTGTACTCTCTCGCGAACGAAAGAGAAACACTTCGTAGAAGACGGGTCAGCCAGTGACCTAAAAGGAGCAATCCTCCGAAGAGGGGCTCCTGCAGTTGCCCAGCCCCTTGAGCGTAACTGCAGGTGCGACCGCTCAGCACCAAGAGCATAGTCGCACGAAAAAAAGGCAAGAGAAGAACCCCCCAAAAGGGGAAAAACTTCCCTCGGAAGGAAAGTTACCCACCCAAGGAGGCGAGCCTCCTGAGTGTTCTAAAATGAACTGGAGAGCTGTCAATCATCACGGGAGTACTTCCAGAAGGAGACACGCCCCTGACGAAGATCTATAGGGGAGGCAGCAACAGCCGAATCCCCAGGCCTCAACAAGACAGCTCACTCCGTTGTCACATTACAGAAACGAACTAGATCGGCAACAGTAAAAAAATAAAACAAAAAACATTAGTTAACATTCATTCCCCCGGGAAGGCTCCGAAGAGGAATCCCGTGGGAAAGGAACACAAGAATTACACAACAGGCACGTGCCCCCACAACCACTTACACTCACGGAAGGAGAGCTGTAACCAACACAGAATTATAACAATTATAATTATGTAACTATGAAATTATATAATTTAAAAATGAATGAACACTAAAGAAAGAACGAAAACCCCGAAAGGAATCGTTCAACAAAGCAGAAAAATCAACAAATACAATTAGATTCATAAACTAATTGAGACAAAACGTACGGCGTAGCAACCCCCCCACCCGGGAAGGAAGCTACAAAGGCGTAGTAAAAGTAATGTAGTAAAAGGGTGAACGACCTCAAGAGAGAGAGAGAGAAAGACCTTAGTCAAACTCAATCGCGACCCATGAAATTACACCATGGTGGCTTAACTGCCGAGGGCTCCACGGAGATATCGTACACTACACACACAAGCACAAACTCTGAAAAGGAAACTTACGGATTTCTATACTCAAATATATACATAAACATGAGAAAATGTTTACATATATATTGAGTAAAAGAAAAGTAAGTGATTAAGTAAAGACAAAACAAACAATGGCTGCCAAGCGAGGACAAAGACAGAGACATCTGTCCATGTCCGAGCCAAAAGTGAAAGTGAAGCAATTCACCGGTGTGTGAGGGGGGGAGGGGTAGCTAGCTCCCACTCCCCTACCCCCCAGCTAACTAGCGCGGGGGTAATACACCCTCGTTAAAATTCTAATGGCTCGCCATTTCAGCTACGCTAAAAGGTAAACCCAATGTTAATAGCGTGGTTTGTATTTCGGTTACGGAACAAATGTGTTTTTTCTAGCTATAAAAACCTGAACCACTTAAATGGTTACTCCAAATGTAAATTTTCTGTGACCAGACATCAAAGACAAAATGGGGTCCAAGTGTTATTATTATCATTACCATTATTACTAGCTAAGCTACAACGCTAGTTGGTAAAGCAAGATACTATAAGCCCAAGGGCTCCAACAGGGAAAAGTAACCCTGTCATTTAAATGCGAGTCTTCCTTAAGTGGGAGGAAATTTCCATTTAGAGGGATTCACTCATTCTAAGGACAATTACAATAGTAAAAACAAAGGGTTTATGAAAAAGTCAAAGCTGCTAAGTAGGTGAGGACAGTTTCCACAGGCTGGGTTTAGACTAACACAGACGAAGCTATACCAAAATTAAGCATCAAAATAGGAGATATAACCATTCATACTTATAACCAAGTTATTCTTACCATGTGATCCAAGCGAGTACTCCACGATCCACCGTACTAAAACGTTCAGACTTGATTCACATTTCATACCCTTATAATGCAGGGAATAACTGAAGCTGTGATAAAGGGCTAGGTGTACAACAGGCCCTAAGAAAAAGTGTCCAAGACCTGTTAGTACAATCATTCAGGTAGTGACCTGTGAAGGTATTCTTCTACTTTCTCCAGACACCTGAACTGAGAACCAGGGCTACCGTCCCGAGGATTTATACACTTGTAATGGTTTCACACAACGGAAACGAAATTGCATTCTTAGATATTGTTTGGAGCAGCCTGTGCTACAATTAAGTTTAGAATTTTAGGTGGTCTAAGAGAGCTTGTTCTCTTCAGGTACTTTCCGACTGCTCTTACAGGACAGAGTAACAGATTATCTGGATCACCAGTTACCTCTTTGAAATGTTACCAAATCAAATCTATGATCAAGAATAGCCGGATTTTGTATCTTTGGGTAAGTTACAGGGTGACACACACACAAAAAAAAAAAAAGGCATCACCTAAACTTGAATAACTTTGGAAATAAATATTCAATTCCTTTTATTTTTCAGATTTATCAAGAAAAATTAATGTTCTAAGAGTACCAAATTCGACCTTCGAGATGCCATGGACTACCGAGGAAAAGACATTTATAGTCGAGGCCTATTTTCCGTTGAAGTCTATCCACGCAGCTCAATTGCAATTCAAAGAACGGTTCAATGTCAAGAATTTCTTGTCCACTCAATGATCTACAGATGGGTCAACAAGTTCAGAACCCCTGGGACTGTGCATACCCTCAATTGTAAAGACACTAACAGACAATCACACTCTGGACGACCAAAATCATCAAGGACACCACACAACACTGCTGCAGTCAGAGACTCTGCTGTCCGCAGCCTAAGCAAGTCTTTACGACGGCGAAGTCAAGAGGAGCTTGGAATCAATCGGGAGTTAAGCGGAGAATTTTGAACGCAGATCTCCACCTGTATCCTTACAGGATACAGATTAAACACAAGCTTACACCTGACGACATGAGGAAGCGAGTGATCATGTGCCAGTGATTTTGCGACAAGATTGATGCTGTGCCAGACTTCCTTGACAACATCTGGTATTCGGACGAGGTACATTTTCTGTTGTCAGGACACATGAACTCGAAGAACAATATCTTTTGGGGTAGCACACCCCTTGAGCACTGCCTGCAAAGGCCATTACACTCGGTGAAGTGTACTGTCTGGGTCGCCATCTCCAAACATGGCATCATTGGACCTTTCTGGTTCGAGGACGACAACGAGCGGGCTGTGACAATCAACACCGAGCGATATGTCCAGGTGCTTGGCAAGTTCTGGACAGCACTTGGTCGACAGAGAGAAGTCGTTAGGGTCCTTCAGTGGTTTTTTGGTGACGACCTTTTTTTTGTCACCCCGTAACTGTTCACAGCTTTACGCATATGATTCAAAGGGGCCTTCTTCAGGGATCTAAGAACCTTCGTCACATTCCTAGATACAGTAGAGGCTTGAGTTCCCCAGGAGGACAAGTCTGTTTAAAACTTCTAACAAAAATAGAAAGTTCCCATGAAGAGGAAAGATCAAGTCCTATAGTTTGAAAAAATGGCTCAAGGCCAAGCGGTAACCCTTCACCACAGTGAAATCAGAGAAATACTGTAGGGGTTTTGAGTGGAGCCATAATTCACCCTATCAGATCTGAGTGGAACCATAATTCCCCTTATGAGAACAACCACAGAAGGCTGCCCTCTTAGCTTGACAACTCAAAGTTGTTTCGCAATTGATTTTGAAAAGCCTTTCCTTCGGAGGAGATGCTGGATAGCCTCCAAATGCCTCGTGGAACTTTCTTATATGTAGTTGGCACAGCAGACTTGTCATTCATATGAAAAAATGGTTGTTGGGTTAAACGAGGTACTTGAAGTTTATGAGTTGAAGCTACTGAAGGAGCACCACCACAAGGAGGTTCCACTCATTTACTAACTAGAGTAGCGACAACACGATCAGTGTGTGCATTATTGTATGACATGGTACACAGAGGAATACCATCCTGCACTGAAATGGCAGCATGTTCAGCGAAGTAAGCACAAATAGGAACAGCCCGAGGATGCAGCAAGGATGGGACATGTAACAACCGAGTGGAATTGAATAATGTGTAATTGTCACAGTCGACTTTTGTGCAGTTTGCTTGGGAGGAGAACCAACAGTATTTGAACAACTCGGTTCAGACTAAGTTGTGGATACTGCCAAACCAAAGCGGTCTGAACAAGGTCAAACTAGGATGATGGGGGAGTTTTGGGACAAATCCTGAGAACTTGTAAGAGAAGAGCAGTGCCGACGACCCCTGGGGGTACGTGACAAGCATGGCTCATAGGTACGAGAGGGGGAGGGAAACAGATCCTTCAACAGGGCTACCTATGTATGGGGGGAGATGACAGTCTTGACCCTAGGGTGTGCCATGTATATACGGGAACGAGGGGGAACCTTTCAACGCTTTTACAGGAGACACCTCTAAAGGCGAAAAACTAATTCCACATACATTCTGCTATAAAGGGGTCACCACTCAGTACCACACTAGTGGGAGGTGAAGGAGATCACGTATACCAGAATACAATAATTGTGAACAAAGGGCACTTGGATTGGATCGGGCTCTGGAACAACAGTAGTCGTAGCCCAGGTCTACGTCACTAGCAATTACTTGTGATCATTCGGTACATGTTTAGGTGACAACATATACATATAATTAGTATCAATAATTAATTTATGGCTGTCATCCTCTGTAACTGGAGCTTTAGAAGGGTCAAGAAACAATGGAGCATGGTTGGGGATATTGGTTGCTAAAGAAAAGAGCCTACCCTTCTTACTGTCATCAAAAAATGAGGAATTAAAATTATTCCTCTTGGCTCATTTCTTGCTACAGGAACGATGTCTCCCACAGGGAGGACGGCCACTCCCTACAATACTCACCCAGAGATTCCACAGAACACTGTTTGCATGGCATGAGGGGTAGGAAGGATGCGGATCAAACTCAACCAACTCCTAAAAGGAAACAAGGGCAACAATCACGGCAGGGGCAAGTCCGGGTGACACTAGACATTTTAAGTACATATAGCAATGATACAAAAGCACAAAGCATTATAAGGGTAATGCAGTGTGGATAAGAGAAGTCATGATCGTAGAGCACAGAAGGAAGACCTCTCAATACAATGACAATAGGGAGAGAAGTGGAGCTTGCATCACAGCATTAGATGCACTGGAGATGCTGAGTAAACAATCTATTATAGTAACAACTGGACCATGTTTTTCTTTTTATTGTGTTGTCGTATAAAATTAACATTAGGAGTAACCATTAGAGAGAGAGAGAGAGAGAGAGAGAGAGAGAGAGAGAGAGAGAGAGAGAGAGAGAGAGAGAGAGAGAGAGAGAGAGAGAGAGAGAGAGAGAGAGAGAGAGAGAGAGAGAGAGAGAGAGAGAGAGAGAGAGAGGCAAAAAAAAAAACTGAAGTGATAAGGACATCTAAAAAAAAAAAAAGGGGGGGGGGGGGAACTACAGATATGATGGTAGGCTGAAGATACACCGGGGGACAGTTGGAAAATTTAAGGTCTGGAGAGCACAGGAAAGGCACTATAATATGAAAATGGTAAAATGTTTGAATCATCCCCCCTCCCTTAATAACATTAAGTAATCTCCTTTGGAAACGAAAACTGATCAAAAGGTGGCCGCCAAAATAAAGAACAATGAAAATTCTATCAATGCAAAACCACTTTCTCAGGCAAAGGGAACTCCTTAGTTCAATCCCTGAAATGTGCTTCTGGGATTAATGACAAGGTAATTCATCCTTATAATCTTTCACAATAACGAAAATAAAAAGGAGAGTATAGCTGGCCATCCCTTCATTAAACATTCCATATCTTTCAAATGGTTTCTTCTCCTTTAGTGCTTGACTTTACATTAGCCAATTAGTCATCAATTTACCATTGGATTGGATTCATGAATTTGGGTTATACAGCCAGGCGCTGGGGGCAAGAGACGAACTTTTTGGTGACTGTCATCAATTTACCATTGGATTGGATTCATGAATTTGGGTTATACAGCCAGGCGCTGGGGGCAAGAGACGAACTTTTTGGTGACTGTCATCAATTTACCATTGGATTGGATTCATGAATTTGGGTTATACAGCCAGGCGCTGGGGGCAAGAGACGAACTTTTTGGTGACTGTCATCAATTTACCATTGGATTGGATTCATGAATTTGGGTTATACAGCCATGCGCTGGGGGCAAGAGACGAACTTTTTGGTGACTGAGTGGAACCATTCTCATTTTGCTTAAAAGAAATTTTTTTTTAGATTACATTAGATTAATAACACTCAGATCTCACTACCAACAATTCAATAAAAGTTTCATTCCTGTCATTCAATGGTTCCAGGGTTACTCTTACCCGTCATGATCTAAAACAAGCTTTAACACCTCTAACAATATACAATAAGGTAACTTACTCGCCTTCCCCTCAATGGGTTACCTAGATGTTATTTTTAAAAAATTAGGAATACTCTAAACTGAATAGTAAATTGGGAAATTTCAACATTGACATCTTAGATGTACTGAACACCATGCGATTCACAGAGCCCTTTTTATTACACCACTCTTTGAGTTTCAATGGTAAAGTCTTGAATTGAAGAAATTAGGGGAAATAAAGAAAAATCATTAGGGTAAAATAAAAATAAAACTAAGATGAATTTGGCAAATGAGATACGTATTTAAATGTAAAATGAGCTCGATTTACAAAATATTCCCTGTTGGTAGACGGGCTTTTGTGTGCGACTTAATTACTGCTAAGAACTGTATTATTTGCATAAATTTAACATAAATGTACTTGCAAAAGCAGCATATTTTTTCCCCGTTCAGTGTTTGGGTCTGTTCCTGTTCTGAGATTTTGCCCTCTTCAACAAATACCTCTGGATGACGGCCACCTCTATTCTACTGCACTTTTTAGGCAAAACTGATTACCACTTACCCCTTTGAAAGGGACGATAGAATTCTGACTACACCTCGCAAAGTTGTTGAGTAAAATCTTGCAAGTTTCCAAAATATCTTCTTTAGTCACTCGTAGAGCTTTGCCCGATTCATCAACAAAGAACCTTTCACTAAGCTCCAATAATCTTGCCAACTGCAATGCCCTATCACATTCCACTATCAGTTCTTCAACAGAATAATGGGCCAAGTCATGATGCAGATGATAAACAGGCTGATACGAAGACGACCTGTATATTCCTTTCTTGTCGAACCCAAAATGTCCAGGACGGAAGGGTTTTTCACTTTTGAGTTTATTGGACATTGATTTTATTTGACTGAAGCTATATGTTTTCAACAATTTATAGGACAATGCCTTAAACTCCAGCCCACGAGAAACTACCGTCGTCAGGATCTTGCACTCCAGCCAATGGTCTTCCGAAAGACCTCTTGTACGGCAGGACTTACTACAGAATATAACCTGGAAAAGGGGGGGAATGAAAAAATCAAAACAAATTTACATAGTAAATCACGGCCTTGAAAATTTTGACA